>NW_023270865.1:18907577-18966011 GCF_011800145.1 Mirounga leonina
TTCTTTCTTTCTTTCTTTCTTTCTTTCTTTCTTTCTTTCTTTCTTTCTTTCTTTCTTTCCTTCTTCCTTTTTTCTTTCTTTTTTCCTTCCTTTTTTTCTTTCTTTCAAAGATTTTATTTATTTATTTATTTATTTATTTATTTATTTATTTACTTCAGATTGAAAGAGAGAGTGTGAGCAGGGGGAGGGGCAGAGGGAGAGGAAAGAGAGAGAATCCCAAGCAGACTCCACACTGAGCACAGAGCCCAATGCAGGGCTTGATCCCACAACTCTCAGATCATGACCTGAGCTT
This sequence comes from Mirounga leonina, assembly GCF_011800145.1. Classification (NCBI taxonomy): domain Eukaryota; kingdom Metazoa; phylum Chordata; class Mammalia; order Carnivora; family Phocidae; genus Mirounga; species Mirounga leonina. The sequence continues at coordinate 18,907,870 of NW_023270865.1, forward strand.
AAATCAAGCGTAGGATGCTCAACCAACTGAGCTACCCTGGTGCCCCAGCAAGTTATTTAATGTTTCTGAACTTTGATTTCTCCCCATTGAAATGAATACAATCTATAACTCAAAGTATTGGTGGATGACTATTGATATGGATTACTTAATAAATGCACAGGCAGATGTAAGGATTTAATAAACCCAAGCATCCTACTAACTAATATATTGCTACAGATATTTTTTTTAATCTAATAACACCCAGTATCCTTAAATGGAGGTTGTGCTTTTAATAAAAAAGATTTCACCTAACCCTTATAATCAATATTTAGATTATTTCTTTTAATTTATTTATTTGACAGAAAAAGAGAGTGAGAGAGCGAGCAAGCAGGGGGAGCAGGAGAGGAAGAAGTAGGCTTCCCACTGAGCAGGGAGCCCGATGCAGGGCTTGATCCCAGGACTCTGGCGCTCAGTCGCTTAACCGACTGAGCCATCCAGGCGCCCATAATATTTTTTTAAAAATCAATATGTACTTGGATGACAATTTCCTATTCTGTTTGTCCAATGCACTTAGTCTTCTTTAGCCAATCCCATAAGCCTGTTCAAAATGCTAATGTAGGGAAGGGAGTGAGTCAGCCAATTGCTAAATCAAATAGGACAAGGAAAAAAAAAAGGTGAACATTTCTGGCAGGTATAGTGGTTGAACATAAAGCAGTAATCTCCTAAATTATTAGTAAAAAGTTATTTCTACTACATCAGTTAACTATAAAAGATAGGAAAGAAGATTAGCAAAATAGATGATGTACACAAGCAAATTTAAAAAATAAATTTAGTCCAATAATTTTTCAAATTTGACTTATCTTCCAAAAAGTATTAGGATATAATTCTTCCATTCTCTAACTTACACTAAAATAAATATTTATATGCATATGGGTATATATTTTTTCCTATTTTCTTTTTCTTAAGTTTTTATTTATATGTTAGTTAACATACAGTGTAATATTAATTTCAGGTGTAGAATTTAGTAATTCATCACTTCCATACAACATCTGGTGCCCCTCATAAGTTCACTCCTTAATCCCCATCACCTATTTTACCTGTTCACCCACCTCCCCTCTGATAACCATCAGTTTGTTCTCTGTGGTTAAAAGTTTATTTCTTGGTTATTTCTTGGTTTGCCTCTCTTTCTTTTTCCCTTTACTCCTTTGCTTTGTTTCTTGAATTCCACATATGAATGAAATCATATAGTATTTGTCTTTCTCTACCTGGCTTATTTAGCATAATACTCTGGAGCTCCACCCATGTCATTGCAAATGGCCAAGATTTCATTCTTTTTTGTGGCTAATATTCCATTTTATATATATACCACCTCTTCTTTACCCATTCATCAGTTGATGGATACTAGCGCTGTTTCCACAATTTGGCTATTGTAGATAACGCTGCTATAAACATTAGGGTGCATCCCTTTGAATTAGTATTTTTGTATTCTTTGGGTAAATACCTAGTAGTGCAATTGCTATATCGTAGGATACTTCTATTTTTAACTTTTTCAGGAACCTCCATACTGTTTTCCAGAGTGGCTACACCAACCTGCATTCCCACTAATAGTGCAATAGGGTTCCCCTTTCTCCACATCCTCAGTCAACACTCATTCATGATAAAAACCCTCAACAAGGTAGGTTTAGAGGGAACATACCTCAACATCATAAAGGCCATATATGAAAAACCCACAACTAATATCATCCTTAATGGGGAAAAACAGCACTTTTCATCTATGGTCAAGAGTAAGACAGGGATGTCCACTCTTGCCATTGTTATTTAACATAGTACTGGAAGTCTGAGCCTCAGCAATCAGACAACTAAAAGAAATAAAAGGCCTCCAAATCGGTAAGGAAGAAGTAAAATTTTCACTATTTGCAGATGACATGATACTCTATATGGATAACCCAAGAGACTCCAGCAAAAAACCACTAGAACTGATAATGGAATTTAGTAAAGTTGCAGGATACAAAATCAATGTACAGAAATCTGTTGCATTTCTATATACCAATAATGAAAAAGAAATTGAGGAATCAATTCTCAAAAATCATAAGATACCTAGGAATAAACCTAACCAAAGAGATGAAAGACCTCTACTCTGAGAAGTATAAAACACTGTTAAAAGAAATTGAAGATGACACAAAGAAATGGAAAGACACTCCATGCTCCTGGATTGGAAGAGCAAATATTGTTAAAATGTCTACAGTACCCAAAACAATCTGCACATTTAATACAATCCCTATCAAAATACCACCAGCATTTTTCCACAACTAGAACAAACAATCCTAAATTTGTATGGAACCACAAAAGACCCCAAATAGCTAAAGCAACCTTGAAAAAGCAAAGCAAATCTGGATGCATCATAATTCTGGACTTCAACTTATATTGCAAAAGCTATAGTGATCTAAACAGTATGGCACAAAAACAGACATATAGATCAATAGAACAGAATAGAAAACCCAGAAATGAACCCACAACTATATGGTCAACTAATGTTCAACAAAGCAGTAAAGAACATCCAATGGGAAAAAGACAGTCTCTTCAACAAATGGTGTTGGAAAAACTGGACAGCAAAATGCAAAAGAATGAAATTGGATTTTTTTTTTATGTCAAGCATAAAAATAAATTCAAAATGGACTAAAGACCTAAATGACCTAAATGTTAGTTAGACCCGAAACGATAAAAATCCTAGAGGAGAACATAGGCAGTAACCTCTTTGACACTGGCCATAGCAACTTCCTTTTAGATACATCTCCTGAGGCCAAGGAAACAAAAGCAAAGAAAAACTATTGGGACTTCATTAAAATTAAAAGCTTCTACACAGCGAAAAGAAACAGTCAACAAAACTAAAAGGCTGTCTAAGGAATGGGAAAAGATATTTGCAAATGATGTATCTAATAAAGGGTTAGTATCTAAAATATATAAAGAATTTATAAAACTCAACATCCAAGAAACAAATAACCCTCCAAAACAAAAACAAAAAACAAATAATCCAATTAAAAAGTTGGCAGAAGATATGAATAGACATTGTTCCAAACGAAACATACAGATGGCCAACAGATACATGAAAAGGTGCTCAATATCACTGATCATCAGGAAAATACAAATCAAAACTATAATGAGATATCACCTCACACCTGTCAGAATGACTAAAATCAACAACACAAGAAACAACAGATGTTGGTATATGGGTATATTTAGAAACTTCTTGCCTTATTCTTTTTTAACTTTTCAAAAGGCTTTAAATCTTGTCTACAATACTTTTAATATATTGAAGAATAAAACGAAGCTATACCCTAAACTAACCATTCTATTCAAATCATTTTATTAAATATTCAGAAAGTCATCATACAGTTAGACTTTTGACCTATAAGTTAGTGAAAAGCATGGGAATCTTAAGAATCAAAAGCTCCAAGTGTGGTATCACAGAAGCAGGAAATTAATTTTAAAAAATGATACCATAAAATTAACGTTTTCTAAGATGAACATGTAGAGAAACACAAGGGCATTTCCTCAAGAAGCGCAATAAGGTGATGTCTATGTCATTGGATTTTCTTTTCAAAATGCACTCAATAACAAAATAGTGAGTTTATGCACTCTGGAATAATGAGTTTTGGAATACTGAGTTTATTCCATCTGACTTTAGTGGTATTCTATATAGTGACATGTTCAAATTTATATTCATAGGGCTTCAACTCTTGCTTTGAGTAACTCATATAAGATCAGGGACTCTTCTGAATATAGGAAGATGGCACTACTTATCAAAAATTAATTAAGATTAGCCTTGAGGTGCTTACCTAGTAACTGTGAAATGCTGTGATAACACTGTTTCAAGTCTCTACTGCTTTTTAAAATTGAGACGTGGTTTGTTGGGGTCCAGTTTAACAAAAACATAAAACAAAATGCACTTAGAAAGCGGTATAATATTGTCAAATCAGTACGAAGGATGTCTAATCTAAGTTCTATATTTAGGATGCCAGATTCAGCAAATAAAATGATGGGTGTTGTTTTGCTGATAATCAGATGAAACTAGACATCTTGTATCTTATCTACCAACTCTATGAGAATTTTTCACATCGCAGTTTTTTAGATATTCAGAGGGATGGAAAAGAGACATTTCAGAAACTACGATTTAGTATACAGATGTTACCAGTGGATGCCCTCTTTTCAACTGATTTGTGCAGTTTCCTCAAACAATAATTGGGTTAATGTAAAACTATCTGTTATCTTAAACTTCTTTCTGATATTCTGAAAGCCACCTAGAGGTGATATAGCAATCTAGCTCTGCCAGTGGATATACATTGTTATGAAGGTATTATAAATATGTCAATGTAGTTATTAAATGTATTTTAAGAATAACTATATCTACACTCACTCTAAGACAAGTATGCCTTTTTTACAAAAGATCCACTGATATAATCAAACATAAATTTATTAAGGGGAAACAGCTCTAACTATACACTTTTCTTTAGAATAATTACCATATATATTTTTCAAAGAATAAAGCTGTGCAGCTTTTTCAAAATAGTAAGCATTTTCATATTTTTTCCTCTAAAATACGTTTTTGCCCTCTTTGGGAATGCAAGAAATATAATGTCAGTATCTTTTATCACAGAGACATTATAAAATTTACATATTGCACAGAAGAACAGTGTATCTTGCCCTGGCAACTGCTTTTGCACTTAAACCCCTCACAGACTAATATGGATACTTCTTCTCACCCATATTCCATGCCTTTTTGGCTTTGGTGAATCTGTTGCTGCTAAATCTCATTGAAATTTGCACAAGGGTCTCACTGAATCATTCATTTCTCTACCCAGTGTGTCTGATTATTTCCAGCCTTTCGAATGTTTTCAAGATTCAGTCTTTTCATTAGTACTCATATTGAAACTTCTCTCACATCTTTATTATTTTGCAATTTAAGAGAATGAACAGTATATCTTATTAATATATAAAGAAGCAAGAAATTAATATCTCATTAAATATCTGATGAAAACAACATTTTGTAACACAGATCAATAAATTAATACATATAGTAATTGTTCCTTTGGAGAACAGCTCTTGTTAATGTCACCTGAAATCATAATGACAGCATTCTAAAATTTACCTTCATTATCCTGTACTGTGAAGTTTGGATTGACAGCAGCTAAACTGAAGAAAAATTTCTGTCCACCTAAGGGGTCATCTTTGTCTACTGCGCTTATAGTCTGTATTAGCTGCAAAAAAGAGAAAAATGCATATTTATCAAACTTCTGAGGGTATAATCTGCTTTACAATATGTAATTTTTTAACATTCAATTTTGTCTAAATTTAAAGGCAGTTGATTTTCTTTCTTGTGCATGTATCTTTATTTTATTCCATCTTTTTTATTATTACTTTGACTTTAACAAAGTCTCTCTTTCTTTCCCTCCTTCCCTCTCTGCTTCTCTCTGTCTCTGTTCCTTTCTCTCCCTCCTTCTCAATTTCTCCTACATATTATCCATTGCTTCAAAATAATAAATGACAATATCATATTCTTTGCAGTCTTATTAATTTAGATACAGCATTTGACATGAATAGGTTATTTCATATATATTTAAACATTGATCTAGAAAAGTTTATCTAATGGAGGAAAAATTTAGAAAACTATTGTGATTATGGCTTTCCTCTTTATCAAAAGTGAAAACTATTCGAAGAATGGACAGATTTTATAGATAATACTATGCAAAACTTTTTAAAGGAAAGACTTGAGGATTATTATCTACTTTAATAGTAATGGTTCACTTTACTTGCATTGTCAATAAAATTAATTTTTTTAATTCACTATATGTATACCATGGGAAATGGTTATTTTATAAAGATCATCTCTGATTTATTTTAGGGTAAGAGACAATATAAGAAGCTATCTGGGAACAAAGCATAAAATGTAACACCTTTTACTATAATCAGATCACTTCTTTGAACATACATGATCAATATTATACAAATATATATGAAACATACGGCTATGTACTTTTTTGCATATATATCTAATTTGTCCTTAGCTTATATGTATAACAACATTTTATATAAATTTTTGCATATCTTAATATTGCAAGAGAGCTTCAGAAGTTGTTCAATTTATATACCTATATAAATGGCCAAATTTATGCTTAACTAAAAGGAATATGCTTTACTGCTTTGATTTATTTAACAGGGTGTGGATATTTGATGAAAATATTTGTTACTGATGTTTTGTTGATATGAAAAGAGATTTCAAGTTTAAAATATTGCATAATTATAAAAAATTAAGGAGTTATTTTAACTCTTCTGTATTCAATTAGTTTTCTTTTAAATTACCTTATAAAAATAAAAATGTGACAAATTTTAGCTACTCCCTATTTAATTACAACTTTAACCACTTATTTCAAAATAATACAAGAAATATAATTGGATCAAACAAAGATAAATGTTTATCCTCTAGGAATAAGCAGCCCAAAAAATCATTTAAACTTTGAATAATCTTAAAGTATATTTTAAAATGTAACATAACTATTTAATGAAATTTTAGAGGTAATTTAAGATTAAATAGAAAGCAAGGATTTATTGCTAATGGCTTACCCATCCAATACAAAACCAAAAATGGTGCATATGTGAAGGAATTAAAGAGAAAAATGTATAAAAAGTGTTTGCTAATGCCCTTTAAGAGGTATCAATTCAGTTACAAAATCATTCTTGACTGACTTGTTTGTCAAGCAGTCTAAAAGATTTTTATTTTTAAATAGTGATTTATAAGAATAAATTGAAGGGAAAATGACAAATGAAACATCAAGAAGGGCAGAAGACTTAATAAAACTTCTATGTTTATATATATATATCATTAAGATTAATATGTCAGTATATATATAGATAAAAATGAAAGAAATTTAAAAGTAGAGCTAATGGTCTTTTAAAAAATATAATGTCTCAAAATAAATATGCATTTTCAACTGTGATTACAAATTACAATTTCAGTTTATTTTTATGAACCAAAATAATACATTTCAGAGAACAAAATGGCCACATCTTTGCATATATCTATAAGAAGTTATAATGGTTTACACAAAAATTCTTAATTAAAATGTTATTTGAATAAAAGATTATAGCATTGTTGGTTTCAAAATTAGTGATTCACTGATATATTTTCTTTAAGTGTTATAAAAGAAATAAACCCTGCATTGTTCAAGAATCAAGTGTATTTTGTTTTGGTATATGTTTGTTTATTTGTTTTGGTATATATACCACATACATATGGGTATGTACATATATACATATGTACATATACCATATACATATAAGTATGTGTTAAAATAGAAATCAGAAGTTGGCAACATGAAGGAGATAAAACCACCTCCCTGGTCTCTCTATATAAGCACTCGCTATTTTATTCCTACTGGACACAAGTTCATTTTGACTCATTTCCAATAAAATAAGTTGTCACAATTATGGAGGAAAAAAAAAAAACACACTGGTGATGTCCAGTATTCATTTTGAGCATATGAAGAATAGACCCAGATAAGTCATTTATATTTTATCTTCTTAGCTGTTATATAATTGGTTCATATTTTTACTAGGCTGTTCTAAAATAATCTCAAATCAACTTGAGGGCTTTTTCAGTGATGTTACCATGATGGCATGTGGGATGACAAATGGATTTTGAGATATTTAAGTGAGAAAACTGGTCACTAAGTTTTAATGCTTTAGGTTTTGCAGTGGGAAGAGTAGCAGTTAGGTAAGTAACTCCACATTGTTCCATGGAAATATGTAAAGGGATATTTGGGGTCTGACAAAGGCCTAGAGCTTAGATACTATCTTCAGGTAAATACAAGCAGCAGTCCTCCCTGGGGAGATTCTCTGGGAAATCTGTGAGACTGAAATACTATTTCCTTCCCATAAAGATTTAAAATTATTAAAATATGCTTTATTGACTGAAGGAGTGAGGCATGCATGATGGAAAATGAAAGAAAAATGAAACAGCCAGTCTTCTCTCCTCTCCTTTCCCAAGGGACTCTTTCTGAGGTGGAAAAGATGGGGAGTAAGGTAGCCTAGTTCAGGCACAAGAGGTGACTATTAATTTACATCAATTTTAAGTTGCATCTTTTCCAAGGAGGAAAGTCTTCTAACTTTAGAGAAGGGAAGAGGCAGAAAAGGAAGAGGGGGTGGCAATTAACTTTATCTGTCCTCTCATTTTGTCCATACAAATAGATGGAATCATTTCCTATGTCCTTGTTCGAAGTGCTACTTTATTTATTTATTTATTTATTTATTTATTTATTTATTTATTTATTTATTTTATTATGTTCAGTGCTGTTTTAAAACAGTACTTAATTCAGAGGAGAATTGCGTGGCTTGAAATACTCTATAAATTAAAAAAAAAAAAAAAAAGAAATACTCTATAAATAACTAAATTACACCCAGAAGTCCTAACAAGCTCCTACTTTCCTAGAAGGAGGGGAGACAAGAGTTAACAAATAAATCTCAAGGAAGGTTCAGTGAAGGACTTTTCCAAATAACCACCTTGGTTTTGCCTGCTGGGCTGCTGTAATCTAGAATTCCATCACTGAGTACGTAACAGTTTAGTTTAAGCGACCATTTATCAGCCAAGAGACCAAAATGACATTTAACAAACTGATCTTATTAAAAATAGCTACTATGGGAGGCTATTGCACATTCAGCCAATTAGACAAAAATTACTAATCATGTTGTTCCTATCAAGTTTGTCAAAAGGCTACTTTTTAAATTAAAATTGTCTTTGATTTTATTATTTTCCTGCAATATGCCAACTGGTTTTTAAAATCCAAAAAATATAAAGTTACTGAACCAGATTTAGTTTAGTTTCTTTTTTTTAAAGAGGCATAAGGAAAAAAAAAAAAACACAATCCCTTATTTGGTATATTGTGAATACATTTGGAAATCAGTATTTAAAATGACTCAAATGCTCTGAAAAGATACCTCTTGAAAATCAAATAGAATAACCATAGAGGAAGCTATGCATGCGGCAGTTGTAAAGCGGGTAATTTATCTCTTAGAGAAAAGGCTTCAACTTATATCATGCTGAGCCTGCCAAGCAGAGGACTATTTGGAATGGTATTTTCAGGGCAAACAAGGTTTCGTGACGAAGTAGGTCGGAAGTTGCTTTGTCATTTAAATATTCCAAATTAAACATTTCCATAACATTTTCAAATAAAAAAAAATGAATCCAATTGCAGCAATTTCTCCATTTCAAACAATAGACAGGCTATTGAATTCCTGTTAGAATCTTCAGAAGGAAGAATTTGTGTTATCCCACAATGTAATTTGCATAAAAATGTAACAACGACATTGATGTTTATAAAGAGCATCAAATGATGTCAAAACACAATGCGGTTTTGTGATGGCTACTCTTTCTTTAATAAAACACATTTGATTCCCAATTATTATTTATAACATGCAGCTTCTTTCTGTGCAGATAGCACTCAAACCAATTACGAGCATTTCTTTCAGCCACATACACTGGAGCTTTTCAAACAACAAAATGAGTCCACTGAGGAAAAGACTTAAAGAGTTATAAACAAAGCTGATGTAGGAAGAATGTTTTAAAGGACAAAACCTAAGTCATTAAGCACTCTAAGTGTTGCTATAATGATGAAATAGAAGTATAAATTTAAGGAGTGAATCCTGTGGTCCTGCTTTGAAATCATTTGCATACATTGGAATATTGATGCACTCTTTCACTGATCCATTGAATCTGTTGCCCTGTTTCTCCTAACTTCCATCTCCCATCTCTTCTAGCAGGTATCAATATTTACCTAGAGAAACAGCAGAGGTTTGTTTTCCCCCCGCCCCGGTTTTGTTTGTGAAAATTTAAAAAGTGAAAGTTATTTCTTCTTACGCCTTAATTGTTGTGGCAACAATAAAATCTTATATTTTCATTAGAACTTCACAAAAGAAATGTGAGACATGCTACAGTGTCATTTAGAACCCTAAAAATATCAGCCTTTTTTTTTTTTAATTATATGACTGGGACTTACATGAGCATTTTTATCCCTGTTTACTTGTTCTTCTTAAGATTGGGAAAATAAATCATTTAACAAGCTGTTAAAATTTTCCAAAGGTTTTAAGTCCTATGGGTGCTCACCTGCCCTGGTCTCGCGTTTTCACATACAAAAGTATCATAGAACACAGCAAATTGTGGGGCATTGTCGTTAACATCCAAAATCCTCACAAAAACAGCCACGCGAGTCATCTCTTTGGGATTGTCTAGAAAAGGCAAAGGAAAAATTTGTTTAGGAAGACACATTTGTGCACCAGATTTCATTTATATAAGCATCTTGTGGATATTAAGTGCTCACATAAAAATAAGCATCGCGTTCAAACTGCCAACATAATGAGCAAATACAATAAAGAAAATTACTACAGAGTCTAATTAAGTAGTTATAAATTCAGTTATTATTGGCCTCCAGAGAACTACTATTATTTTGGAAAATCTTCTTAAAATAAGAGCACAATCCAGTGTAATTGAGTTCATATTGTATTTGCGTCCTTGGTCCAAATATGTAAAATAAGAACAAATATTTATTAAATCTTTGTCATGCAGTATTATATTAAGCTTTACTGAGTTTTTGGATGAAGAAATAATTTTAAATAAACTATTAACTTGCCCATGGTCATTAACTCCTAAGTGGTAGTTGTTATATTACAACTTACCCTCCTGACTATTTTAATAGCGAAAATGTGTTCCAATAGCTACTCCGAACTCCCCTTTTGGAAATTTTAATATATAGCTACTAGTTTTACAAGTTGGGTGGAAATTTACAGGAAAATATAAGCACTTGAATGTTTCATTAATTGTCACTGGTACCATTTCAACAATCCAGGCTCAATTTTGTATAACAAAATTAGCTCAATAGTAACATATAGTATAATAATTATGATTTTTTTGCTACAAATTCTAAAATCAAGAGCATCAAAGTTTTCACATAAAAATATGCATTAAAAATTGTCTTGATTTGTAAGTGGAATTTTAAAATATGAATGTCTATTTAGCTTAGCCTTGGGTAACACCCTTGTATTAGTCAAAATTGCATTTTCTCACAAATGGGCCTTTCTAGGCACTAGTATTGGTATCTGAGAGTGTTTTGACATCTTTAATTCAGTTGATATTTATCAACCTTTGTGATATCAAAATCTTAGTCTTTGGTAGTTCAACTTCTGTGTGGACTTCAGGAAAGTCAAACTGAAGATCAATAGAAAAGGGAAAAGGAGGTAATTAGCTAAAAACAAAGCAAAATAAAACAAATAACAGATGAAGTGAGGGGCAATAGCAATCTTATTAAATGGCCTCTACTAACATGGGTTATGGATCATACTATTTGTCTTTGTGAAATGTATCTGACTTTCTAATTTTATCTATATAATTTTCAAATACAAGGGTAAAAAATATCGCCATGTACAGATAGGGAGGATATTATTATGCAAAATAATTTATTTCTCCTCCTTTCTCTCCAGGTAATTATAATGTTACTAAAATAATGGAGTCAGCACTTTTAAAAATAATATGGAAGAACTGATTACTCAGCAGGGACGTTTACAAGGTTGAGTCGTATGAAGGAAGGCAGATAGAATTCTAAATCCATGCGAAGAGTATTTATCTGCCTTCTTTTTTTCAAGAGAAACTTTGAAAGGCATCCTCTCTTTAACACTCCTTTCCAGTCTTACTCAGTCTTTTTCACCCATGTGCCTTCCATTCTCAGGTTCTGATTTCCCATTTGCTAATGCATTGCTGCCTATTGTTCACTTCTTCCTATGTCAGGTGGTTGTAGAGTCCAGACCCTGGAATAGAACAGAGCTGCTTGGATTCCCAGATTCGCCATTCACTCATTGTGTGCCTTCGGCCCATTTACTCCATCTCTCTAATGCCTTAATTTACCCAATAGAAATCAAAATAGAACTTCTAATCTATGGAGTTATTTGAAAAATTAGGTCAGTTAATGCATGAGAGCTATCAAAAGCTATTATCAAAGTATTAGTTTGTTGGTAAGCACTCAATACATGTCAACTATTAAGATCATCTTTATTATCACCGTGATACCTTTTTTCATTTTCTTACATTACTTGACAGCTTATGCTATGTTGCTCCACACAAAGCTCTCACACAATAAAAAAAAATATATATATATATATATTAACTAGTTTCCCTACAGTTCATACAGGTCTGAAGAGGACTACATTTGGGGAGCAGTGGAGAAAGGAGAAAAAAAAAATCTATCCCACTCTTTTCCTACCTCCCCTAGTCCTAAACCATTTGCAAGTAGCCAGAGTTCACCTACAAAGGGTTCACCTACAAATGAATCCACAACTTACCTAGAGCTACGCATTGCTATGGGTATGAATGGGAAGGTATGATTCTTCCATATTTTCTAGCAAGAGCTTTTCATCTAATATAGTTAGTGGACATAGCAAAATATTTTCTTTCAATAGTCTTGACATAAATATAACTCTTGTTGGAAGTCAAGAGAGGTAGAACAATATCAGAGCAATATCAGATCTAAAATACTGCACTGTCAGTCCGTTCCCTGACACAAAATGAAGATTCTCAGCTTCTTTACAGATGGCTCAAAAAGTCTTCAAATCAAAAGCTAAATCCACAAGGATAAATGTGTTTGTATAACATCAGGCCTAGAGTCAACTATTCAAACAACAGTGCCTACATTAATCTTTTTACTGGTAGATGTCGCAGCTCATGTACAAGTAAAAACATAAAGCATTCCAAGAAGCATCATATGGAATGGTAGTTGGCATATTTACCACCTGATTCTCAGAGTCATCCAGGCACAATCGTCTATAGCAAGAATGTATCAGCAATAAAGGATCTTATAATGTGAAAGCATTCCGATGTATTCACAGTCTTTTCCATATCCAAGAAAAGGAAAGCTTAAATGGTTTTCTAGAAATCCTAGCCTTTAGAAAGATGTATCTTTTCTACCTGCTTAGGGCAAGAATTTCCACTCTCAAGGACTAAGTATAGATAATGGAGTTCTTTGGTCATAAGCTTTGCTCTACTGTTCTCAGACTGTATTGCAATGATTACAGTAAAGTTTTCAGATGTGGTGAGAGGAACTCATTAGTTTCTACAATGGATTTCTAAGACCCAATTATGACCTTCATTTTAGATTTTTTATTTTCCAAATGGCATTTAAAAAATATTTTTGAAGAAGAAAAAGAGAGGTTATTTCATGGTATAATGCACTAAATAATTACCTGAGGTAGTACTTGCCATATGATGTGATATACTGCTGTGGAATGTAGAATTAAACTGTTAGAGGCAGGGCTTGAAAACACATTTGTAAGAAGTACATTTAAACGTCGTTCTGCCCTGCTTAGGGCTTGGTGTAATGCACACTTATCACAAACCCAGTGCTTAAAATCTAGTAAAAACAATTTCCTATATGCTGTTTCCCTCTCTCCCTTATCCATTTAATACCCAGGCCAGCATAATGGGCCTCTGACTGCTTGTGGCTTGGCAGGTAGGCATTTCCAGCAGTTACTCCATAAATTGATTTCACTTAAGGGCAAAAAATAGGTTTAGTTCTTAAAAAGAACATAATTGGCTTAGCTTTTTACAGAATTGTAATTACTTCAGCTAGCTTTAGAACTTAAATTTCTCAAAGTATCTGAAATGGAAAAGGCAATTCCTAACTCATTAGGCTTGAATTAGGATCTTGAATCAAGCAGAGAGCACAAACAACCATGATTCTGGAATGATCAGATTGGACCCTGTGAGGCACATCTAACTGTGGTGATGTGGAAACGGATAATAGAAATAGAAGCTTTCCTTAAAAGAAAAACTCAAAAAAATCTTCAGTTGGCCTTAAAAGGCACAGCCATTTATAACTCACTATGGAAAAACTGGGTCATTTGGATGGTGGAGTTAATCTGTATTTCGGAGCCAGATTTAAGGAGAAAGCTAAGTCTACTATTTTATCCTGAAGTTTTGAATTCATTGTTAATGATCCATCCAGCCTCATTCCATCCTTCTGAGACTTTTGGCGATTTGGCCCCATTGCTCTGCCTTCCAAATCCTGAAATGGTCACTTCAAATGATTTGACCCTGATAGGTGTTTGTGGATTCAGCTTCGTATTTTAGGTCTGGGATTTATAGGCTTAGTTTTTCACCATGATTCAGTCCCTAATTAATGCTTCTTTTAAAAATAGAGTTGCTTTACCCAGTAAATCACAGTACAGAAATTAGAGACCATGAACACGTTTGCATGAGTGGACAAAGGGGCTTCATAGGCATGTGTAATTGTACCGGGCCTCACTCTAAGAAGGGCCCCATGCTTATTTTAAGGCTCTACTGTTGCCACGTTAAATGTCTTAATCATTTTTTTTTTTAAAGATTTTCTTTATTTATTTGACAGAGAGAGAAAGACACAGCGAGAGGGGGAACACAAGCATGGGGAGTGGGAGAGGGAGAAGCAGGCTTCCCGCTGAGCAGGGAGCCCGATGTGGGGCTCGATCCCAGGACTCTGGGATCATGACCTGAGCCGAAGGCAGACGCTTAACGACTGAGCCACCCAGGCGCCCCGTCTTAATCATTTTTTAACAAGAGGTCTGACGTTTTATTTTATAATGGGCTCCACAAATTACGTCGCAAGTCCTGTGAATGGGCAAGAAACTTTGCAATTAGAGACAGATATGATTTTGAATACTGGCTTTGCCTGTTATTACTTATATGAAATTTTGTAAATTAGATGTAGAATTAAGTACTGGATCTAGAAACAGAATGACTAGTTTTAAATCTCAGTTTTACTAATTCTGGCATTGTGACTTCGGGCAAGTTACCAAAACCTCTGGAGCCTTAGTTCCTTCTCTGTTAAATAAGGTCAATAAAAATATTACTAGAAGAAAATTAATATAAAATTCTTAGGATAATACCTGGCATAGAGTGCTTAATGTTAACTATTATTACAATACCTTGGTTTCCTCATCTGTAAAAAGGAAGAAATGATACCTACATACATGTTTGTTGTTAAATGGTGTGCACCCACCATTTAGCATAGATTTTAAATTATAGTGTCCATGTAATAAATCTAATGCATTTATTTTTCCCCAAAAGAGGATATCTTTAGTGCCCAATTCTAGATAATTTTTATTAGTCAATATTAAATGTTGATTTGGGATACCTATAACTATCCCTCAGTATATATAGAAACCATTGAAAAGAGGGCGCCTGGGTGGCTCAGTTGGTTAAGCGACTGCCTTCGGCTCAGGTCATGATCCTGGAGTCCCTGGATCGAGTCCCGCATCGGGCTCCCTGCTCGGCAGGGAGTCTGCTTCTCCCTCTCCCACTCCCTGTTTGTGTTCCCTCTCTCGCTGTGTCTTTCTCTGTCAAATAAATAAATAAAATCTTAAAAAAAAAAAAAAAAGAAACCATTGAAAAGAATTATAGGTGTTGAAAAGCCTTTTTTTTTTTTGCTTGAAATCAATGCTTTATTCTTTTTCTTCAAGATTTTATTTAAATTCAAGTTAGTTAATATATATTGTAGTATTAGTTTGAAGACTTTTAAAAACAGATTAAAATTACAATTCATGTGTATAATGAGAATAAATTATTTTAATATGAAATAAAACCTAATATATGTTAAATATTATATACATAAAATTCATCTTACTGATTTCAGCAGCTATAACAGTAAGATTGTGCCATTGAGATAGTTCACGGTCAAGTGGCTTTGATGTATAAAGGGATCCATTTCCAGAATGTATGTTAAAAATCCTGTCAAGGTCAGTATGGCGATCCAAGGAAAATCTGAACATAGAAAGCAAAGAAAAATACATGGAAATATTATTGGTTTGTAGGAGAAAATGGTGTAATGCAAACACACACACACACACACAGTAACATGTAATAATTTTGTAAGAGTACTTATTACTGATGTAGAATGAAAACTGTTTCATTGATTTATCACGCACACATGCACACACACATCAGGAACTGCCCCCCCACACACACACCCGCCATCTCTACCTTCCTCCTCTTCCCAAGGCATGAGCTGGTACTTTGTTCAGCACTCAAAATGATGGCCTTCTGAATATTTGTTTTATTAAATCACTATCTATTGCCATATCAACTGACTGGGAAGTATTTTTTTGTTCCACAAAGTAGTTGGCATTACAGATGGTTGCATTACCAACTGACCTTACCTGGGAGTTGAAAATTCTGTTAAGGAATTACTGTAAGGATCAAATGCAAAAAAGCATTCCCAGAAGCAAAGTCTTTTTCATAGTGATGAAATTGGAGCCAACATTAGTTTCAACAGACGAGTAGGTTATCAATCTATGATGATGTTTAGTAACTTCATGGTATAATACCCATGTAGCTTCAGTTTTTAACCATATGTATCATTAAAAAAAATGTATACATTTTAACTAAAGATGTTTTAAAAACAGAAAATTTGGGGTAGGAGTTTTCACACATTTTTACCAAGTAAAGCCTCAGAAAACAAATAAAAAATAACAAAAAATAAAGTCTTAGCATATGTGTAAGAAACCAACTATGCTGCGAATTGATTAAAGACATTGTGCTGAGTGTCATTCAAAAGCCTAACACCAGGTTTGTCAATCAGATTGTTATAGTTGGGACAAATCCCATTATTTGGGAGATTGTCAGGCAAGGTTTAAGATAGTTATATCCCTCATCAGTTCCTGCCACTTCACAATCCTAGTGGCTTACAAATGCTGTATAGTCCTTCAGTTAGCAAGCATAATCCTCAAGTTATATTTAATGCTCCATATTAAAAAAATAAACAAAGCAAAACAAAGATGACAAATCCAGGAGTAGCATTCAGTAACGGCATATCTTTTCCTAAGCCACAACTGTCACTTATTTTTAGGAAAACTTTATGAAATGCTATTTTTAAATTGTAGTTTGTGAGTCATAATAAAAAATAATTTTTAAAGTGCCATAAAACTCTTCTCTTTTAATGTTCCAAACCTGTATGATATTTCCAAAAATCAATTGAAACTTACAGTCCTTATTCTGGGTTTTGAATAAATTGCATTAGAAGAACAACTTAAGCCATCAATACAGCTAATGTGATTTTACTTTGGAGGACTGCTTATTTGGGGTTTTTATTTTAAATCAGTTCTAACTGGAACAGACCAGTATTTAACAAATCTCCTTAATAAGCTCTAGCCCTCTCTATTAATACGATATGAATTCAGTTTTGCATTCAAACTGCATGTCTTACCATTCACACATAAGTTTGCAAAACACTGAATCTCTATATCTGGAATAATTCACAAATTCTCTCTCAAGTTGACAAAATTATTTTACTACTGAAAGACTCAACATAAATTTACCTCCTCTTTTGAGTGTTTCATGATTACCTAAAGTAGAAGCTTATTTGTCTCCTTCTGTCCCAAAGTATCTTTTACCACTCATCTCTAAATGTAGTATCATAATGTATCATTTACCACATTGTATTAGGAATTCAACATCAAAATGTGAGTTACATTTCAAACAGAAAATCAAACATGAAAAAACCAAGCATCATTCTTGAAGTATAGTAAGCACTCAATGAATATTATTTCTCATACTGAATCTTCTTCCCTAACAGACTGAGAACTTCTTGAGAAATATGTTAATATCTGATATGGTGATGCACAAATATTTATTAAATGAAAAAAAGAATAACTGAATTCTTTGGTATTTTGGCAAATAAGTTTTCTTATTTCTATAGAAATATGACGTGAAGTTGCAATATGTAAATCAATATAAAGCATTATTGTCCTTGCCAAATCATTTTATGTGTGTTTTGTCTTATTTCTTATAATTTAGTTTAAAAACTAATGTCAAAATTTAGAGGATTATGCAAAATTATCTTTTTTTTTTTTTAAAGATTTATTTATTTATTTGAGAGAGCGAGAATGAGAGAGAGAGAGAGTACATGAGAGGGGGGAGGGTCAGAGGGAGAAGCAGGCTCCTCGCTGAGCAGGGAGCCCGATGTGGGACTCGATCCAGGGACTCCAGGATCATGACCTGAGCCGAAGGCAGTCGCCCAACCAACTGAGCCACCCAGGTGCCCTGAAAATTATCTTAAAGATACAGAGAGATCCTGGTTCTTTTTCAAACATGATATAATTATATTTTCTAATTCTCTATTGGCAAATTATGTGTGCTAATTTTTGTTTTCCTTTTTAAGATCATTTCCAGAACAAAGTAAATCCCTTTGATTATTGCATTAACATCCATAATATGACTTAAACAATTTATAATATGCCCAGTATTATATTATATTATATTATATTATCTATCCCATAAATACATTGCATTAGTAAAGCTATTTTATCCCTGATTATATATATATATAACATAGTTATATATATATATATATATATAAAACCTGTAGTTCTATCATTATTATTATCCAAAAATATTCAATTGCATTTTATGCATCAAGTTAGCATAAATTCAATTATATTACAACCTTTATGACATAGACTTTGTCATTAATAAGCATTAATTCTGTTACCATATAGTATAGATAAATGGATTCTTTCCTTAGACTCGCATTCTGATTAAATATTTCATTTTTGTTTCAAAATCCAGACATATTTTGACATATAATAACCATCAGTCTGTGAGAGGATGCAAAATTTATTTCTTTGTGAGGAGAATATCTTTATATAGCCACTTTATAACACCACTGGATTTAAGTTGAACTCTTTTTTTAAAAAATATTATATTTAATTTAAAAAAGACCACTTTAAAACCAGGAATACAGCACATAGCCTGTTACAGTTACTTAGGAGCTATGCCAGGAAAATGCTTGGAAAGTATTGAATGGGTAAAATTAAACATGTATATTGGTTATATAAAAGCTTCAAAGGAAAAAAAATATCTGAGCAATACAGCAATTTCAATGAAGACAAATGGACTGGGGAAGAGGCAATTATGGGGAAGTCATGCTGGCAGCTGGGAGCTGTACATGGTTACCATATATGTAACCTGTGATGCTCTATGTGAATATAAGAAAATATTTAGGCAAGTTGAAGCAACATGGATGGACCCAGAGAGTATAATGCTAAGTGAAGTAAGTCAATCAGAGAAAGATAAATACCATACGATTTCACTCATATGTGGAATTTAAGACACAAAACAAATGGACAAAAAAAGAAGAGAGAGAGAGACAAACCAAAAACAGACTCTAAACTATAGAGAACAAACAGATGGTTACCAGAGGGGAGGTGGGTGGGGAATGGGTCAAACAGGTGATTGAGATTGAAAGTACACTTATCTTGATGAGCACTGAGTAATAGATGGAACGGTTGGGTCACTATATTGTACATCGGAACCATATAACACTGTATGTTAACTACACTGGAACTAAAAGAAACATAAAAGCAAAAAAGAAAGTATTTAGATAAAACTAAATAAATCAAATGCTAATTTTAATTATATGAAATATGACTTCACTTGAAGATGTGGCAGAACCCATAGCACTTTTAACTTTAACTTGAGTTAGAGTCGCATGGCATACAAAATTAGAGATTCTCTACATTCTGCTGTTGTATTCTTGGGAATCAGAAAAAAAGTGTGCTTGGAAATTGTTAACCATCATTTAAACCCTTACTTGACTGGTCCATGTGGAACAAGGGGAAGACAAAATTAACCTGTAGAGAATAGGGAAACGAATGAAATCCAAAACACATGGTGTACTAACAGTTTAAAATGAACAGTCATTTTGATGGTCAATATTATATACAGATATCTGTATTTCTTTAAAATGATAGACCAAATGTCAGTAAAAACTTTTGAGTCTTTCTCATTTGCATGTTTATTACATCCCATATATTTTTAGGCTGCCATAAAAAAGCAAAGCAAAAAAAGAAAAAAAAATGGAAATTACTGTGATCTTTCTGGAATGTTCTAATATTTTTTTAAATATTTTTTGATACAGCCAAAACAAAAACAACAAACAAAAACCTTCCTTCTTTGATGGTAGGAGTATAGGAGAGTTTCTAAAATGTAATATAACTGCATTGTAATATTGCTGTAATTATATTCTTTTAACTGTTACATCTCTCAACTTAACATATCATTTAATAACTGAAAGCACAAATAAAGTGATTCGGTTACATTGTAAATGCACAGCTGACACATTGTCCTTTATCTGTACCCAGGTCAGAACAACAAATACCTAAAAGATAGATGATACAAGCTAGATTTTAGGCTAAAAGGCATGATTTAAACTGGACCAAATGTTGAAGCTGTGCATGCCTTGCCCCAAAACATTCAGAGACAATTTACTTTAAACACCTATGCTCCTCAAATTTATGTACAACTTATGGAAAGAGTCATATATTTTAATGTATTAAATGCTATAAATAGAATTTCATGATCTCTATATTTATTTTAATTCCCATTCTTTCATCTGAAACATAGGCATACTTACCTGATGGGGCTAGAAGTAGAATCTGGGTCCCTTGCCATCACAGTACCAATGATCGTCCCCACTTCAATATCTTCATGAACTTCAAACAGGTAAGAGGATCTGCTAAAAATAGGAGGTTCATCCACATCTTCTACAGAGATTTTTACAATTGTTGTATCTTTAAATGGTCCCAGGTAATAAAAACGTGGATCCACATGGGTATTTTCTGCTTCAACCTTCAGAGTGTAAAGTCTTCGACTCTCATAGTCAAGTGGCTGTGTAAATAAACAAATCACCAAATTAGAGTGAGGGAAATTGGATTATATGTTCCTTTCAAGTCACAGTGTGATTTTTAAGGCCTGGTTGAGTTCTGTCAGGTTGTTCAGTGTAAATGATTAAAAGTAATAAAAAATAGTAATAAAACCTTTACATATCGGAGAGGGTTCAATTTTTACTTTTTATGTATTCAATGAGTAATACTTCAGAACATAGGAAAATTAGATTTTGAATCTTGGACAAATTGGAAAGGATATTAAAACCTTTCTCATAATGTGGTGACTCGTTATAAAAAATGAGCTGGGAGACTGTGTGTTTACGTGTGCATGTGTGTGGGCTGAGGTGTTGGCGACTGCTTAATGTTTGTAAGCAAAAAATTCAGTTATCTTTTTACATTTATGTTGTGATTATTTCCATTCAGTTTAATGGCAAGGTACTACATAAACTATAAAATTTTGAAGACTAATATAAAACTTTCAACCATTGTAGGAAACATTGAAGATAAGGAAAACCTTGAGTAAAGAGAACAGACAAAAACTTTGATAGCAACTTGGTAATTAGGTTACATTATGAAACAAAAAAATGGAACTTAAACATCGATGCGTTGTAACTGTCACAAGTATAAAATCAAGCTCCTCTCCCTCACTCCTCTAAAAGGTATGTTTTGTTAACAGAAAAAGACATTGTTGATTCAGATTCCTTCAACCTTCCTTTTTTTTTTTTTTTTTTTTAATCTGATAAGCAGTAGATTTTACTTACATTACTATTACTTTCCAGGCATGAAAAACAACAAAGAAGCTGCTTCCTCCTTTGCTGGTCACTGTCCATTTAAAAACATTTGGTTGCCTACCTTGGCCTTTGCAACTGACACTCTGGAAAGTTTTGTGATTACTCAGTGTTTCAGTGGTTACTTCATGCAATAGAGTTTTTAGCACATTTCAATATGATCTAACTTTTATGGGACCTTAACTTTTACTGGACCTTAATTTTTTCTTATAATGGTGGTACTGACTCTACAATAAAAAAACTAGTTACCTTTAAACTGTATCACTGAGCACATATTAGCAGAAAAGTTTAATTTACATAGCGGAAGGGAAAATGTGAACAATTAAATTATCTTTCAAAATACGCCATCTCTTTTTATTAGCAGCTCTAATTATTGCTTCATACATCTGGATAGATGGCATGCTACTTTTTATGCCTCCAACTGGGATGATATATTGCCATTATTAGCTATTAACTGCTTTTTCTTAAGAAAACAATGTTTTTATGGGGCGGGGGGCTTTTATTCACAAGGCTCAGAAATGGAGTCACACATCTATTAATTTGCCTTTTAAATTTTGTAAGAACTCAGGTTTCACGTTTCAATCAACAAAAGCACTTGGTCAAAATGTTCAAGGAGGACTTTGGCTTTATGTTTCTCATACTTGTGCACAATATAAATCACATTTGGACTGATAGTGACATCTCCTAATGGATAATGCGTGAGGGGATAGCACATAATGAAATCTCTATTTGCTAAATGGGCAGGTGCTTATTTAAACTGATGTTGTGCACCTTTTTCACAGTTATGATGCCTTCCTGTGTGTCCTTCTCAGTTATGATGTCAAACATATCAGTCCCATCACCATCAATAATTCGGTATTCTACTTCTGCATTTTTCCCTGTGTCAGCATCCGTTGCTTTTACGCTCCCAATGGCTGTGCCAATTGGGGAAGACTCGAGAACTCGAAGGTGGATGGTGTCTGCAAAATATATAGAAGAGGGGGAGAGAGAGAGAGAGGTTTCTCAATAGAATATTCAAAGGTAAATTGTGTATGAGAAAACATTATAAATCTTAAGCTCTACATCAATGTTGACTGATTAATGAGTTGAATATACATGGTATGGATAACCCGAAATTAAGGTCTAGGAATGGAAAATGTGGCATTTGGGAGGCTTGGGTCTGTGCATATTACAAATACTGAGTACCAATCTCTAAGAGTGTTAAGAATTCTGGTTTGAAAATGAGCACATTGTCTTTTCTTGCATTTGCACAAATAACTAGAGATCAGCTTTGAGTGCAGAGAGGTACCTGTGTTTGCTTATGCAATCACAACAAATCCCAGAATGTATAGTGAATATTTATATTTAATTATTTTCCCTTTGCTGTATTTAGTTATTAACTACTCTTAGGTTATTTGAGCTAAAGGACAGAACATTACGAAATTCCATGAAATCAGCTGTAGTGGGGAGGAATCCTATTTATCTTTGTGACAGGAGAAACAAAGTATAGTCTGTAGGAGAAATACAAAGAGGCCCTTCAGAGTGCCACTGTGAAAACACTCAATTCTGACAAACTCCTCTCTATTCCACAGCAAAACAAGACTTTAGCTAAGCTCCTAGTGCACCTAGATGAGCTTTCAGTGGGAACAATCTCTACTGCTAATGAGATTTATGTTCTAGCTCCTGATCATAAACTACGTATTACTGACAGATTAATCGACCGGAAGCACACTTCTGATTATAGCCTCTTCATGCTCATAAACCCTAAGTAATTCTCCTTAAAATACTCAATAAAGCCCAGACCTCTTAGCTAATCATATTCTTGCCTGAGTATATCTTTCCCAGTGTATTTTCCTTTAGTCACTTCTATGAAAGATTTGCACCAAACTGGACTTTCCAAAGTTTTCTTGTCGAAGTTCAATTTCCTAAATCTCTCTCTCTGTTTCTCACATGACATTTCCCCTCACATAAGATTCTCCCCCCACTATCCTCTTGTAATCACAATGCAATTTACTGAATCTGAGAAAATGGCACTGTTACAGTGTTACAGTAAGTGTTTGGGGGCTATGCTCCTCAAATTTCATATATTGATGCCCGAACCCCCATTCAGTACCACAGAATGTGACTGCTTTAGGAGACAGGGTCTTTAAGAAGTAATTGAGGGACTTAAGGTAAAACGGGATCATTAGGGTGGGCTCTAATCCAATATGGCTGGTGTCCTTACAAGAAAAGGAAATCTGGACACAGGCAGAGAGTGGAGACCATGTGAGGACCCAGGGAGAAGACAGCCATCTAGAAGCCAAGCAGAGGCCTCAGAAGAAACCAACCCTGCTGATCTTGAACCTCAATCTTAGACTTTTAGCTTCCAAATCTGTGAGAAAACAAACTTCTGTTGTTTAAGCCACCCAATTATGGCAGCCCTAACAACCTAACACAGGTACCTCTATCTGCTCAGTTTGGGAAGTCGTTTCCTAGGAGACATCAGTAAGACTCGGCTTCCACTACACCCCAGGGAATCGCGAGCCTGTTCTTTTTGTTTGTTTGTTTTTACACTTTCCTCTCCATCTATTTTTGGTTACACACTATTGAGAGCAACTCTCGACTCATTCCTTGGCTACTGTCCTGTTGGCTCTCTACCTTTGCTGTTTCTTCTAGAAATCCCTGTCCCTGAATATTCAGATGGCTTTCACTCACTTTCTTCAGATGACTGCTCAGTTGTGACCTTCTCAGAAGCTTTCATCAATAGCCTTACTGAAAATAACCTTATTGAAAATACCACTCCCAGTCATTCTTCATATTACTAGCAATAGCTATTCATTATATTATTTACTTATTTATCCATATGTACCATGAAGATGTAATGTGAAACAGGAACTTTGTATTTTTCCGCCA
Organism: Mirounga leonina; assembly: GCF_011800145.1. Lineage (NCBI taxonomy): Eukaryota > Metazoa > Chordata > Mammalia > Carnivora > Phocidae > Mirounga > Mirounga leonina. The sequence goes on from NW_023270865.1 coordinate 18,932,235, forward strand.
TTGTTTTCTCATTCTGTTTCTTTGAATGTAGTAGCCACCATATACTGATTTGTGTATTGGATAAATGAGAAACTTTCTAATTTGTCTACCAGCAACTATACTTAACTAAATCCAGTCAAATCTCAGATAATCTCATTATACACTGCAGCCATAGTATCTTTTTGAAAACAATGCTCTTATGGATAATTATTCAGAGCTTCAAATTTCTTTGATTGGTCCCATTATACTTAAAATAAAGCATACATAAGCTGCTTCTCCATAAATTGGCTTCTCTGTCTTGTCATCCTTTCTCTTAATTAATACTCTCTATGACACTGTTTGTTTTTTTTTTTTTAGGTTTAGGTTTTTCCAGTATGCTTTTCTTAGTTTGATTTTCCACACAACTCTTTGCCTGGCAACCTCTGACTCTTCCTTTTGAAAATATCTGTTTCACAATACTTCTATCACAGAACATCACCAACTCAACCTATTTACAGCAAGAAGATTCTCTAAAAAATTAAATTTTATAGAAGCAGCACCTTGATAAATTGATATATTATACTGTATCAGAAATAGCTTTTCTAAAATACAAAAATAATATCACTGCTCTACTGAAAGCACTTATTATTGATATTAGGATAGATTTTTAAAATTTCATTATTTACTTTATAACATCTATAAAAGTTGCTTTCTGTTAAAATCTTCAATACCACGATTATCTATTCTCAGATCTAGAGCATATGTGAAATATAGCCATAATAATGCTTTTTTTAATTAATGATTATTTAACTAGACCAAGAATATGTAATATTTAAAAATAATATGAATGATTTGATATGAAATCTGCACAATCTAGAGAATACAGATTTTTTTGAAGCGGGCATGAACCATTGAATCCCATGAACCATTTGATCAAAAATTAAATTATTAGACATGTTTGAATAAATTTTAACAAATCAACATCAACTAAATTCTCTGACCATGCTACAATTAAGGCAGAAGTTAGTATGAAAAAGATCACTCCAAAATACTCATATTCTTGAAAAGTTAAAAGAAAATTAGAAGTAATTCCTATGTAACTGATGTTTCAAATAATATACAAAAATAGAGACCTAAAAATAATCGAAAAATCCATGAAAAGAAATTAAAACATGGGGCAGAGAAAACAATTCTACTTAGAGAAGGTAATTTACAACTTTATGTGTTTTTATACAAAGAAAAGACAAGCTGAAAATAATAAGTTAAGCATTAAAAGAACCTAGAAGGGCACCTGGGTGGCTCAGTTGGTTAAGCGACTGCCTTCGGCTCAGGTCATGATCCTGGAGTCCCGGGATCGAGTCCCGCATCGGGCTCCCTGCTCGGCAGGGAGTCTGCTTCTCCCTCTGACCCTCCCCCCTCTCATGCTCTCTGTCTCTCATTCTCTCTCTCAAATAAATAAATAAAATATTTAAAAAAAAATAACCTAGAAAAGAAAGACATAATAACCATCAAAGAAAAAGAAGGAAATAATTAAGATAAAAGCAGAAAGTAATCAAGTTGAAAACAAATATAGGAACAAGAGAATAAAAATGCCAAAAGTGAGTTTTTTTAAAGGACTCACAAAATAAATATATATGACAAAATGGTTCATGAAAAGGGGAGAAAGGGCAAAAAGTATTAGGAATTATTTTAAAGAAATACAACTACAGAAAATGTAGTGATTTAAAAGATTAGAGAGTATCACTTATATGTCAATAAAATTAACTAGTTAGCTAGACTGGTAAATTCCTAAAGATAATTAAAAATATACCAAAGGTACTAAAGAGGAAATAAAGTATGATTTAAAATATGATTTAATACATGATTAAATATCATTTAATATATGATATATGATTTAAAATGATCTAGCCTCTTAAATACTAGCAGCTCAAATATTTTTTAAAGATTTTACTTACTTATTTTTGAGAGAGAGAGAGAGAGAGTGTGCACATGAGGGGGGGGAGCAGAGGGAGAAGCAGATTCCCCGCTGAGCATGGAGCCCGATGCAGCACTAGATCCCAGGACCCTGGGATCATGACCTGAGGCAAAGCTAGGCGATTAACTGACTGAGTCACCCAGGTGCCCTTAGCAGCTCAAATATTTTTAAGGAACATTCGTGAAGCAGAAAATTCCTTATTTTCTCTTCTTATGTAAAGTCTTCTGGAGAAAAGAAAAATGAGGACTCTTTCCCAGCTCATTATGAGATCAGTAAAACCCTGATACCAAAACCAGACAAGAGTCCAGTGGTTATATAGAGTGGACTAAAATTCAAGATCCACCACACCTAACTGTATAACATTTAGCAAGTTCATTTTTAATTTTTGGTTCACCATCATTTACATTAAGTTTAGTTTTGGGAAATGGTATTTTAATCACTTTACTATTAACTAATTCCAATTTGGATTTCACCAGCTTTTCCAAAGCTTTTTCAGAGAGGGGTGCCTCGGTGGCTCAGTCGTTGAGTGTCTGACTCTTGATTTAGGCTCAGGTCATGATCTCATGGTCAGGAGGTCAATCCCGTTTGGATCTGTGCTCAGTGTGGAGTCTGCTTGAGATTCTTTCTCTCTCTCTCTCTCCCCCTCCCCAACCCCCTCAAAAAATAAAGGCGGAAGGAAGGAAGGAAGGAAGGAAGGAAGGAAGGAAGGAAGGAAGGAAGGAAGGAAGGAAGGAAGGAAGGAAAGAAGCCTTTTCAGAGATCCTACTTTGCATTTGGTTGTCATGCTTTTACTCCCTCCAATCTGTGAGAATTTTTCAGTCTTTCCTTATCTTCCTTTAAGGAATACTAGTCAGTTACTCTGTAAAATGTCTTTCAGTCTGGGTCTGTTTTATATTTTCTCATGATTAGAAGGAGGTTTTATATTTTTGTCAACAGTACACAGAAGTGATCTGTTCTCAGTGTATCATATACCAGAGACCATATGATGTCTTGATCACTTGGTTAAGAAGGTATTTCTGTCAGTTTCCTCCATTATTAATAAGGAATTTTTAAAATAATTAATGCATATCTTGGGAGATATACTTTAAGATTATGCAAATATTCTGTTTCTCCTCAAAAATCTGCCCATGAATTTTAGTACTGATCAGTGATCTTAATAATTAATACTGTGGTTTTCTAATGATGATTTTCTATTTTGTTTCTTCTTTTCACATTTACTACTTGGAATTCTCCTGAAAGGAAAAGCTGCTCTTTCTCCCCATTTATTTATTTATATTAGTATATGTTTTTATCAGTATGGACTCAAGGACATTTTATTTTATACTATGTCCTATATATCGTTTTGTGCAATTTCTTACAGGTTTTGTCAGTGGGTGATCTTTTAGGTTGTTTACAATGCCTTTTCAACATGCTTCCATCACTTTTTTTTTTTTAATGAATTTCTACACCGAACATAGGGCTCGAACTCACAACTCCAAGATCAAGAGTCAAATGCTCTACCAACTCAGCCAGCCAGATGCCCCAATACTTTTTTTTTTTTTTTGAGTACTTCCTTAATATCTGGCATCACAAAATGTTACAGGTTCATCTTATATTTTCTGTGACCAAGCCCTAAAATTGGCTGTATCTCAAAGTCCTAGTTCCTTTTAATAGAGATAGAACCATAATTTCGAATATAATGTAGTATTCAAAACTTAAATGGAATAAGTCTAGCTTCATAATGTGCAAATGTGTCAAAAAGCCAGAAGGAAGGTAACTATTCATATTTGAAATAAGAAATCTAAAGATATCTTTGACATAAACATAGATATAACAGTAAGTTATTGTCTTTCAACTTGTTGATTGATCTTTGTTTTGAAGATAAAATATCTGTATCCTTCAAAAGGAATTTAGATGCTATGATTTATAATATTAATGTTTAAGTTTTTATGGCATAAGGGAAAATCCTGTACTGTAATAGAAAAATTATTTCATAATGTTATTATAATATTACTATAATATTAAAACTGATTTTATAAATTCACACTTAGAAACTAGCTGTACATTTTTATTTTAATCGCTGTCTCTGAAAAGGTCTAGAATTTTATTCCACTAGCATGAAACACAACCCTAATGCCCAAATGCTGGTCACAAGTGTTTTCTTTATTATAAACTAAATTTTCTTGGAGATTTGCTGTTCTAAATTGGAGGAATGGAAAGGAAAGTTAAGATCAGGATTTCCTGGGCGCCTGGGTGGCTCAGTTGGTTAAGCGACTGCCTTCGGCTCAGGTCATGATCCTGGAGTCCCAGGATCGAGTCCCGCATCGGGCTTCCTGCTCGGCAGGGAGTCTGCTTCTCCCTCTGATCCTCCTCCCTCTCATGCTCTCTGTCTCTCATTCTCTCTGTCTCAAATAAATAAATAAAAAAAATTGAGATATCAGATTAATGGGATCATAGAAAAACACAAAAATCAACTTGTTACTACTGTCCATCATTTTGAAAATTTAATCAACAATAATATAGTAATGAGTTGATTAAAAAACATTAAATCAGGCTTCTGGCAAAGCAAGCTAGATAACTCAGTTCAACTGAAAAACAATAACTGTGGATCATAAATTGAGCTAGAAATATACATTCAAAGGTATTTAAAAAAGTACAAGCCCCAAATTGATGGAAAATGAGAAACTACAAAAGTAATTAGAAAACTGAAGTCACCTTTTGACCTGAGGATATTTACTATTTCCATAACATTGATCATTATTTTTATGGCCTCTTGAAGAAAGGAGGACATATATCAACCTCCAAATCATCCACAGACTAATTCTACAGCAGCAACTAGTCTCCACAATAAAGTAGGACTCGTGTTTTTCATGGAAACATGGTCTAGACACAAACCACCCCTCACGACATTTTACACTCATACTATGGGTTCAAATGAACCTAAAGAATGTTTTTACAGATGTAAGAGCTAGGGGAGAGAGCTGAAACTATGGCTTCCATCAACACAATGGTAGAGGATCATCAGGCAGTCTACAGTGACTTCCGGGAGAGTCTGTGTCTGGATGAGAAAACCACTGAAATTATGCCACCTGGGAGGACCCTTCTTCACTACCACTTGCCACACCTTTGTTTTTAAAGTGCTTTTTACAAAAGGGAGAGAGACATTAAGACAAAAGACATTATAGCTCCATGAAAATACAGTCGTAAATACCTGGCTCATAAAGACACAAAGGAAGGAAAATGATGGAGTTAGGTGCCATAAGATATAGGACAACATACCAAATGCCTCAAATGCCTGTTGAGATACACACACACACACACACACACATATGGATACACAAACACATACATATAGATATATATATTCATATGTACTTATATGAATATACATATTCTTAGCAAACAAATAGTCCTTTAATATTTTAATGGAACAGGGCGCCTGGGTGGCTCAGTTGGTTGAGTGACTGCCTTCGGCTCAGGTCATGATCCCGGAGTCCCAGGATCGAGTCCCGCATCGGGCTCCCTGCTCGGCGGGGAGTCTGCTTCTCCCTCTGACCCTCCCCCCTCTCATGTGCTCTCTTTCTCTCATTCTCTCTGTCTCAAATAAATAAATAAAATCTTTAAAAAAAAATATTTTAATGGAACATTTTAACAACAATCTTTACAAATAAGCTTTTGAAATTTACTAATGAAAATTAATTCAGCCCTTCCAGAAGTTTGCAGGTTTCTATGCCTTGATTATGATAAGATTACTTCTTCGAATTAATATTGTAAGTTTCCTCTTTTTCCTTTATGTTTCAGCATAATTCTTGAACTACAAAATATTAAGTCATATCTGTATATTAATCAAATTATTTTATTGCTAAAGACAGATTTAACCTACATGGGAGAGTGATGACACAGAGCTGTGTTAATTTCCAACTTTATCCTGCAAAGGTTGCTCTTTAATTTCCTTCACATATGCAAAACTTTAGTTAAAAATTCTAAGCCAGTATCTTTTTGGTTATCTACAACAATCCTCAACTCTCACACACACACACATACACACACACAGTTTCTAGAACTTTAATTTACAAATAAATGTAGGCCAATAATTTAGCAATCTTTAGTAAGGGAAAGAAATCTAAAATAAGACAAATGACTAACAAAGCATAAAATAAAAGGTTGATAAATCAATCTATGCTCCAATTCTATAAATAAAAGACAATATAGAAAAAGTGACACATGTTACAAATAAAGAGAATAATTTCATATCGACAAACATAGTATCTCTAAAGATCCATAAGAAAAGACAGATAAGCCACTGGAAAAATTAGTCAAGGATATGAACAATGAACAGTTTATAGTAGAGGAAACAAGAAAGACAAACAAAAGTATACTGGATTTTAATCAAGCAAATGCAAATTAAGGCCATGATGTGATACCATTTTATACCTACTAAACTGACAAAAATTAAAGCTGACAAAACTAAGTATTAAAAGTATGTGATAGGGACGCCTGGGTGGCTCAGTCGCTTAAGCGTCTGCCTTCAGCTCAGGTCACAATCCCAGGGTCCTGGGATCGAGTCCTGCATCGGGCTCCCTGCTCCGCGGGGAGCCTGCTTCTCCCTCTGCCTCTGCCTCTCTCTCTCTCTCTCTCTCATGAATAAATAAATAAAATCTTTAAAAAAAAAAAACACCTAAAAAAAAAAAGTATGTGATATAATGGGGACTATTATGCAGAGTTGATGGGTGTTAAATTTGGCACAATGACTTTGGGAAATGTATTAATTAGCTAGGGCTGCTTTAACAAAGTACAAAAAACTGGGTGGCTTAAAGCCATCAAAAACTAATGATGTAATGTATGGTGATTAACATAACAATAAAATTTAAAAAAAACAACAACAATAGGAATTTGTCTTACAGTTCTAGAGCCTAGAAGTCTGAGATCTAGGTATCTGGCAGGGCCATGCTTTCCATCATGGCTATAGGGAAGAATCCTTCTTTCCCTCTTCTAGCGTCTGGTGGTTGCCAACAATCCTTGGTGTTCATTGACTTATAAGCTCATCAGTCCAGTTACATGGCCATCTTCTTCCTGTGTCTCCCCTGTGTGAATGTCTCTATGTCCAAATTACCCCTTTTTATAAGGACACCAGTCTTATTGGATTAAGCCCTAACCCTAAAGACCTCCTTTTAAATTGGTTACCTCTATAAAGACCCTATTTTTATATAAGGGCACATTTTGATGTACTGAGGTTTAATAGTTAAAAATATACTTTTTAGGGGCACCTGGGTGGCATAGTTGGTGGAGCGTCTGACTCCTGGTTTCAGCTCAGGTCATGATCTCAGGGTCGTGAGATCCTGCCCTGTGTCCTGCATCAGGCTCCACACTCAGCAGAGAGTCTGCTTGAGAGTTTCTCTCTCTCCCCCTCTTCCTCTGTCTCTCCCTCACTTGAGGTCTCTCTCTCTTTCTCGTTCTAAAATAAATAAACAAATCTTAAAAAAAGAGGAAAAATATTTTTTAGGGGACGCAATTCAACCCATAACAGGAAACAATATGGGATTATATAATGTGAAGTTAAATAGTAGCATAAATAAAATCCAGCAATACGTATGAGAATAGTTGCAGAAATGCCATATGGAATTACTATTTGTAAAATGAAAAAAAAAAAAAGAGAGAGAGAGAGAACCCAAATGTCAGACAGCATGAGAATAGGTAAATAAACTTTTTACATAACACACATTCCTACATAATTCAAAAGTGAAAACTGTGAGCTATAGTTATGTGGGAAAAATATGGATGAAACTTAGATACATAATAATAAGTGGAAATAGGCATATATCAGAAAATTATATACAGTGTGATATTATTTTCACAAACCATAAACAATAAGAACGCAAGAATATGTTTTAGTGATATGTAAATGCTATATGTATATTTATAAATAATCTCTATATATACATAAATATATATATCAAATAACATTAAATTTGAGGAGCATACATGTTAATGCAATCTATTTTTAAAGTCCTCATAATGATTTAAAGTGGTACTACATATATTCTCTTGTAATTATTATATACTATGTGAAAAGTTAAAGCAAACAAGCAAACCCACTTACACCACAAATAATTGTCAAGTCAAGCATCACTTAAAAGTGTTGGTAGTGTTCCTAGCACTTAACAGATGCAGGCATCTTCCATTTAGGATTCAACAAAAACCTCACAGATTTCAAATATATATTCCAGATTTACATATTATATATTATATATATTACATATTATTATAATAATATACATTAATATATTATATCATTATATCATATATTTAAATATATATTTGGGATTCATATATTATCTATATAATTATATAATATATTATAAATATTAATTATATATTAGGCTGTATAATATGTTATATGATATTAATATAAATTAATTATAAATTAATATAATATTATGATATCTAGTAACAATTATATATATATAACAACACAAAGAAACATGAGTATCACAGGAACACAAAAGCAAAGCACTAAAAAGCAACAACAATAAAAAATTCCAAAAGCAAAAAAATGAAACAAATAAAATCCTACAGCTAAATCAGATCAACAAAACAATTAATGTGGAGTCATCACATAAAAAAACATTTTCAAATATATTCAGTGTGCCTTAAGAAGTAAAAGCGGTCATAAAATCTCACCAGAGAATATAAAAAATGGCTGGGGTTTTTTGATATAAAGCCAAATACAATAAATAGATATTTACAATATAATAGTTGAAGTTAAAAAATAATGGATGGGCTAAACTGAAGATTATGATCATCCAAGGAGGGAATTTGTGAGCTAGAGGATAAATGGAAGACAATACACGCAACTGAAAACAAATATTTAACTATGAAGTTGAGAAAAAAAAAAAAGATATAGATTAAAATGTCAATGGACCTTTCAAGGTAACCCCTGATGCTAGAAAAGTATTGAGCAATGTCATCAAAATTCGATGATAGAATTATTTTGGACCTCTCCAGCATATTAATCAAGTGTGATAACCGAATAAAGGTAGTTTTAGACTCAGCAAATTTCTCTCCCTTTGGGCCTTTTTAAAGTACCTAATTAAGAATGTATTCCAGGAAAATAAGGGGCTAAATAGAGATATGGGAATACATGAGATCTAGACAGCTTTGTATCCAAATTACAGAAGCGAAGAGGGTAAGTCTGGGATGGCAGGATTTCCTAAACTATAGAGATTAGCCACCCATGTGGGAATGGGACTACTGAGGGCTCTAGGTGTGTAACCCTGAAGGCTGGCAAAATGAAGCTGAATGTTATAGGGCTGCTCACTGACAAATACTGAGCAGCTGTGCACACAGCACATTAAAAGCACAAAGCTATAATATCTTGGAAAAATACAACTCTGCTGAAGAGGATCTCTAATATTCAACAGTTGAAATTATTGCATGGGGAAATCAAATGTCTGGGTTTGTCTCTGAGACACCTGAAAGCCAGGACATGCTCCAGCAAACATTTTGGCACAAAAGATCAAAATTTTACATAGTTAATAATATGGTATTTTTTGCATACTTTTTTTTTGATAAGCTCATTTTGAAAATTGCTAGTTTTTTTTTTTAGACAATTAAAAAATCTCTATATATCTAGTCCTTCTATGAAAATGCTGCTGGGACAGAGAAAGAGAGACTGAGCATGGTGGATATAAAAGAAATTTAATCACATATTATTTAAATTTGCTAAGATAACCGATAGAGAAATGGGGAAGAAAAAAACAAAACAAAACAAAACACTGATATAATTACATCTGGGGAGAATAGGTTGAAATGTTACTGAGCTTCATTTTTATCAATAGTAAAAGGAAGTCAAAGGTAATATATAAAAATATTTCATCAAATAATAAGATATTGCTTAAGGAATTGCAGCTTAACCTAGATGAACAAAAAACAAGTTTAAAGTTGTTTTCTGTAAGGATTAGATCTACAGGTGAGGAAGAATGGAAGAGGTAGCTTGTTTTCCTTTTTTTTTTTTTTTTAAATATCTATAAACTTAATACTTTGAGGCAAAATATTTTTTAAAAATTAAATAGGGGACGCCTGGGTGGCTCAGTTGGTTAAGCGACTGCCTTCGGCTCAGGTCATGATCCTGGAGTCCCTGAATAGAGTCCCGCATCAGGCTCTCTGCTCAGCAGGGAGTCTGCTTCTCCCTCTGACCCTCCCCCCTCTCATGCTCTATCTCATTCTCTCTCTCAAAAAAAAAAAAAAAAAAAAAAATTAAATAGAAAATGTTCCTGGTATTAGGGATTATCAGGTTCTGGTGAAAGGTTTCCATATCATGGATCTTCTTTTAACAGACCAAGCAAGAACAAAAAAACAAAATGTTTTATTGTTTCATTAATTTTACTGTCACATAGATTTCACTGAGTGTTGTCTCCAGGAATTTGTTCTCCCACTTTTTATTTTTAGCTTGGACATTTTTGAGATTGCATGTATTTTTAGACACATGCTTAGATTCTGAAAATCTGTCGCTTTAAACTTGTCATTATAGTTCTGGTCAAGGATCCAAAATTATTTATCACTTCATTTTATTTCGTGGTTGGTGCAGGGTTTATCTCCATTGCAAAGTGTATTTCTTTTTGAGGAGAGTAGGCATTATCTGTGTTAATTTTTAGTACCTTCTGAGACTTAGACAGGAAAGCAATCATTTTCCATTGGTTTGTATTATAATAAGCCTAAATTTTATATATATATATATATATATATATATATATATATATATATATATCCATTTTCTTCCACAGTAATTTGTTGGAAGGGACACATACACACACACACACTCACACACACATATGGTAGGTGAGTTGTGAATGTGTGTGTACATACATGAACATACATATATTTATTTATCCCTGAAACATTAATAAAAGTGTTTTCAAGGTGTCTCATACTTTCCAGAAAAGTCATGATGAAGATTGAGCCCATTCATCAAAATGGTATAGATTCAATTCTCTGTTAAGTAATTCAAACAGCTATATTATAAAGATACATATGTTGTATACATAAAATATACACATTCATAATTATTTTAATTATATGGCAACTTCAGTAATTAATTTGTTCAAGAAGTATTTATTCAGTGCCCAACATATATAATTTGATAATGCTTTCTCTGGAATTATGTTTATGTTCATAAACCTATTTAGGGAGATTCATTTGGTTAATTTCAAAGTTAATAGACTGCATTTCTATATTTTAAATGTATGAAAGAGCTATTCATTTACATTTCCTAATTCATTTCCAAGAGTAGTCTATTGAACACAGATATCCTAGTTTGTCAAAAAAACTGAAATTACTTTCACTAAGAGCTTCAAAGGGTGTTTACCATATAGCAGGAGCAGCAGGCGGGGCGTCAGAAAGCAGACATTGTTATGCATACGGTGACAAAAGCAAAGTAGCTCTTGTCACCCATCTTACGTTTCATTTTCCCTTAAAGACATCTATTTGCATGCTCCTTATTTTTTATCTTACAGTTGATGGAGCTTTAATTATGTGGTACGCTTTCCTATCAATTCCAATTTATAATTGTTTTAAACTCATTCCCAGGTGTCAGATTGAATCATTTGCTTCTCTTCTAATGTTTAGAGCAGATAAATGTTTTTTCCTGGTGAGTATGTTCCTAGTTTGGTTATCGACTTAAGCACAAAGTCAGGCATGCAAGGAGGCACTGACATTTCTGTATCACATACGGAAAGTCGCATTTAGAAGTACAAATCTAAAAGGTAATATTGCAAAGATTTCCCAAGGACTAGGCAAAAATACGTGGTAAGTGCACCTTGAGACCATTATTGACAACCTCTCACAACATCTGAATTTTCATTATTGAAGATTTCAAACAATTTTGATGTATTTCTGGTTTTCTAGGATTCAAGACTAAACATTTCAGGTCACTTATTTTACCAAAATTTTGATCAATAGGACCTTTGCACTTGAATATTGAAAACACTACAGATTTGTGTACTAGAATTAGAAATAATTGACGGCTCGAGGTAAGACACTTTGGAGGAAAGACAAAAGATAGGCAAAGTAATTGCTGTGACAAGGTGACATCCTCAGAAACCATAAAAGAGGTGCCAGGAAACAATGGGGAGGGCAACAAGGGCACACTCAGGTTTTGAGCTCAGCAACAAATAGCTGCAGTTTTGTTTTGTTTATAAAAAACAATAAGGTTCAAAGAGATATAATTTGTCTTTTTCCTTTGTTCCCTGCCCTTGTTTCAATTCACATTTACGTAAGAGCTGTCTACATTTCCAGCACTGTGATAAAAAGAAGCACCACATATATGAATCAACAAAATAATTTAACGTTAGTTTAATTTTTTATTTGCTTTGTGTGTAATCTTATTGTAACATCTCTATGCTGCGTAATAATCTCAAACAATACTTGCTTTAAGAAAGATGACACAATTATAAACCATTCCATTGTATAATGTTTAAAAGATGTTTTTTAACGAGCTTAACAGGAAGAAATTAAAAACAAGATAAAGCTCCTTGGAGGAAACTGCACAGTAGTTAAGGAAATTATGCAATGCTAAATGGGCATTTAGGAGAAAGGAGAGGGGAGCTGAAAGTCACACCAGAGACTGACAAAGGAATGAGGCTTTGCAACTGAACACTCTCACCGGAGGAAAGGCAGAAACCTAAATTTGTGAGTACTGGAGACGTGGATCGCCAACTTCGCTTTGGGCATTGAAGTTAAATTAGAGCAAAAGGAGATGCTTGTGTGATGTCTTAGTTTTCTGTTCACTGAGGAAAGCAAGAGGACAAAGCTTTTAGAGAAGCTGCCATTGATCTCCAGAGGGTAGGAAATCCATCTTGATACATATCTTGGAAATTGTCTCCAAGGTAATTGACATCCATAGATGCACACAATTGCAATGTATAGAAGCAAGAATGTATATAGGACTTGTGGAGGTTAAGATAACCTTACATTAGTCATTCATAAACAGATTACATTGTATCAGATACTACTTCTGTTTGCAATGTGTTTCCCAGAAGGCACACTAAAAACTCTGTAACAGCTAAACATATTTGCACAGCTAGTTTGTATCCAAGTATTTATATGTATACCTATCCAGGGGTATTTTTCAACTTTGCCTTGGAGGATCCAGAGGAACTTTGAATCCCATTTTGCAAAAATGCCAAATAGTTTAGTCTAAGGCAACTCTCCATAGGATAACAGGAGAGTGTCAAGTGGATTTTTGTATAATTTCCATGCACATTATTTCTCTGAGGGATTTATATATTTCAGCACACTTGGAATATTGTGCATTTCCCCAGTCCTGTCACTCTAAGCATTTAGCCTAGCTGAGATCATACATGTCTGTTTTCACTTGTATGTCATGTGTCTACCTGAGATCAACATATCTCACTACTAGATACTTAAAACCCACTGTCTTTCCACAGGCATCTCAATTCAAAATGTTCAAATCAAATTGAAATCCCTGTCTCTCTCTTCAAACAAGTTCTTCTGGTAGAAAGCTAGAAAATAGCTTTTTCCTTCACCCTCCTCTCTCCCTCAAACCTTTTACCGACCTAATTACTAAGTCCTGTGGATCGCCCACTTAAATATATCTCAAACCCCTCTTCTCCTCAGCATTTGTTCAGACTCTCATCAACTTTTGCTCCTGTGATCCGACAGTGTGCTACATTGTTGCCAGGATAATTAGCCAAAAGGAAGAAGGTGCCTGGTGGTCTCTTAAAAAATGTTCGTTTAGATAATATATATGGCATTTTATTTTTATATCTATCCCTTTTCCTGATGCTAACACTGCCTTCTCATCTCACCATCCCTGCTGCCAACCCTGGGGTCCAGTCACACCAAATCGTACTCATTTCCCTGATACGACCTTTTATCTTCCTGTCCTTCCTAACGAAAAGCTCCCCCCCCCACCATGCCCCTAGTTTTCCTACCTAGACAACTCCCAAATAATTTTCTTTCCTGATCCATTTACATCTGAAGAGTTTATCATTTTATGATTTAGACTTTAATGGGCAGTTATAGCATGGATCGTGCTGCATCATTCTCCAATTCTATGTGTGCACATAACATATACATATGGGCACATACATGTGCATGTGTACATATATGTGTACATATACTTATACTTATGCATATGTATATACACTTAATCTATATCTACATACAAAAGAAAGAAAAGAAGTGAGGAAGACAATGGGTGTGAGAGAAACTACAGTGTAACAAACAAGGCTAGATATGTGTATATGTGTGCATGTGTGTGTGTGAGAGAGAGAGAAAGGGAAAGAGAGAACTTGTGTCTATACAACTTTTCAAAATACAAACCATTTGTGGATGTATCCTGTATCTCATATCCCTCTTTATTAATTTATTAATATTTCCTAGCATAGTTCCTGCCCACACTGTAGGGCTTCAGTCAGTGTTTTATAAACAAGGAATGCTTCTATAACACCATTTATTTGTAATTCTTATAAACTACAGTTTTTAGAACCATGGGGAAGAAGCCTACAAATATTTTGGTGGTCACAGTAAAAACCACAGTTATATCTAACCAATATAAATTATAGAACAGAAAAAGGGAAAAGGAGACAAATTTCAATTTCGTTCCTTCTTTCTCATGCTAAAGCATTTTCCTTGGGACATACCTAACTGTTGCTCTAGTTGAAAGGTGCTTGATAATTTTAAAATATGCAGATCAGCCCGAGGCCTACATTACCTTGGAATCCTCAGTAGAGGAGAGGTTGACTCTATTTACAAAGCGAAAATCAGCACTTATTAAATCAAATCTCTCTTGTACCAGGCAGGGATTATGGTAGTCTCACAGCTCACTGAATGTACGGGTCTTAAATCCCTACGTATATCATATAGACATTTCCTTGAAAGACCTTGTTTCATGCAAACTTGTTTATCTGTCCAAGGAGTATAAGGATCCCAGCAAAAAAGTCAGTCATGTTTGGTCCCTGAGTATTGCAAAAGCACCAACCAATAAAGGTTTCATTTCCCTGTTTGTATAAAATTCATAGACATTTTAAGAATTTAGTATACTCTATCTAAAGTTGTCTATATAATCTATATGCAAATAGTGAATCACGGAATTAATGAAAAGCAAAATGCTCCAGGGAAGATAAAGAGAATCTCTGATGTACCAGCTTCTTTCTTGGTGTAGTGGTTTTTGAGCCAAAGAAACTTGATCCCCAATCTGACTTTTATTTATTTCCCAGTTGTATAACTTCGAACAAGTAACTTAAGTTGACAAGTTTCTGTTTTTTTTTTAATTAATAAAAAGGCATAAGCAATTATATTGTTATATTATTATAATTATATAAATGTGAAGTTTTAATGAACTGATGCTTGTATGATATTTTATAGTGTTTAGTAAATGTTGTAACACTGTGCCTATTACTATTATTTTTAATTCTGCTTTATTTTATTTAAGTTTAGGCAAACCAGATAACCCATATTTATGTAATTTAATAGGCTAAATAAAGTCAGTGGTTGGGGCACCTGGGTGGCTCAGTCGTTAAGTGTCTGCCTTCGGCTCAGGTCATGATCCCAGGGTCCTGGAATCAAGCCCCGCATCGGGCTCCCTGCTCCGCGGGGAAGCCTGCTTCGCCCTCTCCCACTCCCCCTGCTTGTGTTCCCTCTCTCGCTGTGTCTCTCTCTGTCAAATACATAAAATTAAAAAAAAAAAAAGTCAGTGGCCAATCTAGGTCATCAGATAAAACACATAAATACACATATGAAATCTTTCTGTAGACTCTGAGTGATTCTGGAATTGTTTACTATCGCTTCTGAATTGGCTATAGTTGTGTATAATCTTTAGATATACTTTGATGGGAATACACAGAAATGGTATTAAAATAGTCAGAAAATTAGAGTCTCATTAAGTTTATTTGTACACCCAAAGTGTCCCATTACCTATAATTTATCTTAATAGAAACTTTCCTATAAGAGGGAAATTCTGTGTTAATTTTCAGAATGAATAACCCAATGTGAGATGGTGTAGGCTTGTAGACCCCTTGCAGGCCAGGGTCATTTGAGGACTGCACTGAGGTTAAGGTCGGCCAGGCAGGCCTAGGCCAGGAGGAGAAAATGTTCTCTTCCCCTTACCTCATGTTGCAAGGCCTAAATGCCTGGATCAGCAGGAAGTGGCTCTTGCCTAGCTTAAAGTGTATCTTTCTAAACCGAAGTGTTCTTTCTAAAGACAAAGAACATGTCTCCAAAGGAAGGATGGCTAAGAGAATTCTTTATTCTGCAAGCATAAACAGGATGTATTTTGTTCTTATTGCATTTCGTGTATATTTCACTTCACAGATGTTGGCTTGATACTTTAAGTATACATTGTTATGTTTATCTGATCTCTGCGAGTATATAGCTACGTGAGAAATAAACGGCAGTATGCAGTTGCAAGTGCTGCCTTTGCTCTGCATCCCCTGTGTCCTGGTGATTTCGTAGACACTTACCCAGGGACCCCAACGCACTAGACGTTGACACCAATGAATAACTGATTTTTGTTACTATTAATATTTCATGGCAAAAAAATATAGTAGACAGCAATAAATTCACTCTTTTGAGTGTGCCTGGGATAGATCTGGAAACTTACATCATACATTATCATGTCAAATTCTCATATATTTGAAGATTATCTACATGCAAAATGTCCTAAAACTTATCTTAAGAGAGTCAACAATAAATACAAATAAAACTATCACTCAGTTTGTTTGCATTTTATAAATCTCCCCCCCCCAAAAAAAAAAGTCTCATCTTAACTGACATTACAGAAATGTACTATTTACTTCTCCCTGATGCCCACTTGTAAGCTTGGTGCAAACATGTCTGTGACTCAATACTAAGTAGATGAAGGGCATACTTCTGTAACAGTTGGTTTTCTCAGGAGCCCATACCCACAGTTAAGATGATGTTAAAATAATCTACTCTCCCTGCCTTTTGTTTCTGTGATAGGATGTGTGGGAAATCATCTAAATGTGAATAAAGAGCAATGGTCCTGAACTATGCCCTCGAGTAGGCTCATTTGTGGCTTAGAGCTTTTTGCCTGGGTATCAGATGTTTAGTTTCCTTCCTTCTTCTTGAGTCCTAGTGAAATATTGTCTCATCGAAAAACTAGAGCCAAGACCTAGGCACCAGCGGCTGCATAAGTGCTTTTGTAAATGCTTTTTCTCTAAGCCTGGACCTTCCTTCTTGATGTCTCTTTTATTATGTTTAATGGATTTGAGAGTCTCATCCAACAGCAATCTCTGCTATTATTAAGGCAAAGATAGTGGGACTAGCCTGGTCTCTGCAGATCAGATATTCCTTAATCACTTACACTGTTGTGGGTGAAAATCAGTTATCATAACATTTTCCAAGAGATGCTTAAAAAAAAAGCCAGGGTGCCTGGGTGGCTCAGTCGGTTTAGCGTCCGACTGTTGGTTTCAGCTCAGGTCATGATGGGGTCCTGATCTCAGGGTCAAGAGATCCTGCCTCCCCACCCACAAGTCAGGCTCTGCCCTCAGCGGGGAGTCTATTGCGATTATCTCTCCCTCTCCCTTTGCCCCTCCCCCTGCTTGTTCTCTCTCTCTCAAATAAATAAATCTTTTTCTAAAAATTTTATTTATTTATTTGAGAGAGAGAGAGAGAAAAAGAAAGAGAGGACATGTAGGGGGAGTGGCAGAGGAAGAGGGAGAAGCAGACTCTGCCGAGCAGGGAGCCCGATACATGGCTGGATCCCAGGACCCTGGGATAATGACCCGAGCGGAAGGGAAATGCTTAACTGACCAGGCCACCTAGGCACCCCTAAATAAATCTTTAAAAACAAGAAAGCCATTGGACACAAATCTTGTCCCAGTTGGTTTTGCCAAGCCCTACAGTGATCAGGTTTCAGTACTTTAATCTTTTCATAGACCTCTTCCATGAAGCGTATTTTGCTTTTCTGAGTTTAGGGAAAGAAGAAAGGAAATGGGATGAAAGAGACTAACTATTCAGGCAGGATATCAGGAGCTTAGATTTCGGAGGAGGAAGTGTAACACCTTCTGTGTTAACACAATGAAACCGCAACATTCAAGGACCACTGAACATTTGACTGGTTGAAGAGCGGGAAAAGGTGCTCTGGAGGCCTCATTCATGCAAGTACTCATTTGTTCTTGTGAGCTAAGCACATTCATTTTGTTGTGGCTTCTGAGGTTATAGGTCTCTCCAGGCTTAAGGTGCTTTTATTTCATCTTTGGCCACAAAAGAACAGCAGCAGGGCATCAGAGACAGGAAAACAGTAAGATCAGAAACATTAGCTATACTCCTGGAGAAGGAAAAGGGAAGGGGAGGAAATCCATTTTTATCAAGAACCTATTATATATCACAGTTACTACTGAAGACATTGTACATATGTGACCTTATTTCTTAGCTGTAACACCCTCAGTATTTTATATGTAGGAACCCAGGTCTAGAGAAGCTAAATTGCCTAATTTTATGCATTTTCAGTTTCTGAAATTATACAGGCCTCCTTAGACAAGCCCCCCAATCATACTCCCTAAAAGACCACCCCTGCCATTCTTTAGCCCCTTACCTGCTTTATGTTCCTCACAGCCCTTACCATACCAGCAGGCATCACATTATATTCATGTCGTTATCACTTTATTGTCTACACCTTGAACCAGGAGCTCAGTCCTTTGTTGGCCACTGTAGCCTAATTCCCACTTAGTGCCTGGGCTATAGGAGGCTTTCAGAAATTATCTACTAAACCACCCTTAATTCAAGATTTCTTTCTAACTACTATAATATATTCTTTTTCTATTTTATTTTCTTGTTCATCTTAGCTTCTTAAAGTACGGGCATTATTTCTTCAATCCTCTTCCTGCTTTTCTTTTATTCCTCAGCTTAATATCCGCCAGCTTCTTCCAAAATGATTGCAACTAAAACCAACTGGGGAAGATCATCCACGATTACTCCCATTATGTAAATTCCAATAACTGCTATCCTGTGCTCCTTTAATTGGACTTCTTGGAAACAACTGCCACTTTTGTCCTTTCTATTCTGTTATTCTGTGGGTTTTTTTTTTTTAGCATTATTGAGTTACAAAAATATATAAAAATAAAAAAATACAGAAAAACAAACATTAAAAGCATGTACTATTTCATCACCAAAAAATCTTCACGACCACTTTGAAGCATTTGTCATTTTTTTTTCCTGCACAGAATCACAGAATATGCCCTTTCATAAATTAGAACCTTGTTAATTTCCAACTTGGTGAACTCTTCTTTTCCTCTCTTTATGGCATATAGTTTTAAGTAGTAATTTTAAGAAAAGACTTAAATCAAGAGGTAAGTTCTCCAAGAGCTCCTGGGTGGCTCAGTCAGTTAAGCATCTGATTCTTAGGCTCAGGTCATAATCTCAGGGTCCTGGGATCAAGCCCCATGTTGGGCTCCACACTCAGTACGAAGTCTCTTGAGGTTCTTTTTCTCCCTCTGCCCCTCCCCATGCCCATGCTCTCTCCCTCACTCTCTCCCTCTCTAAGATAAATAAGCCTTTAAAAAAAGAAAGAGAGAGAGAGAAGTTCTCCAAAAAAAGCTTCCACTGTAAATGATGTACTCAGAACCTCGCCCCCCTGTTTGGATAAGTGCTGCTCTTCTGTTTGCCCATTGCATTCTGTGCATACTTCCTTTATCACACACGATTTCCTAATGAAATATTCTCTCCCCTGCTAGACAATAAGCCACTCGTAATCAGGAATCAAGACATTAATCTTCATGTGCTTAGGTGCAAACACAGTGCTTGTCAGTGGAAGGTAAGCAATAGATTTTTGTTCTTCACTTATTGTTTTAAAAATTAAATTATGTCACTTGAACTAACCCAGGACTATGAGACAATTTCAACAGAGGTATCTTTTTAAGAGTGGATAATAAAAGTTAGTATCTAGAGCAAAATAGCAGAAAATACTTTTGGAACTCAGTTTTCAGGTGCCCCCTAATCTTCTAACCCATTGCCTCTTTTGGAATCAGACCAAAGGCGAGTGCCCATGTTATATTAATGTTCACCTCTCCATACACCTCTAACAGCACAAGACCATGATGATAACTTACGTCAGGCATACCCGACCTAAGTTCGCTGTTTGTTAATACCAATAAAAATTTACTACTGTCAAAGTCCCTGTGAGTGTAGAGCTCTTTGATCTAATCTCCCACCAACCTCCTGTTGTTTGGTATGATCCAGCCACACCATCTTTAGTTCTTGACATCCATCACTCAATTTCCAATCTTATTGTCTCTCACATGCCATTACCTCTGGTTGGTGGCTTTTCCCATCTCTTTCTATGGCTGGGTCTATTTCATCTTGCCATGTTTGGATAAAATATTACCTCTTGAACAAGACCTTCCCTTATTCTTCCCTGTGGCACACACATGTTCATATTTTTATCCATGACTGAGCCAAGACCTCGTATGTATATAATATTTTTACTTACATCTGATCCGCCTCCCCTACTGTAATGAAAGGTTATAGTGACAAAAACCAGGACTTACTTTCTTTTTTTTTTTTTTGACAAAATTCATATATCTCATTTCTATAATAGTGTTTGGTATAAGCATGTTTTCCCAATAAATATTTTTAGGTAAATGAATTTATGATTTTACTTGAACAGATCCTCATATAACATATCAAAGTTTCCTAACCACAGCACTGTTGACATTTTGGGCCAAGTTACTCTTTTTCATGTGAGTTGTAAGGATGTCAACCAGCATTCCTATCTTCTACCCAATAGATGCTAGGAGTAGCCCCCAGTTGAGACAAGCAAAAATGTCTCAAGACATTACCAAATGTTCTCTGGGTGGCAAAATTGTCCCTGACTGAGAATGACTGCTGTAGATCCACACAATGAAATAAGGTAAACAATGAAGCAGGACATCTGAGTTTCCACCTCTCCCTGTCCTTCTAAACGACTGAGATGTTTATCTTCCACAGATATAGCATTCTGGGAAATGTTGAATTTGGATCAGCCAATCTACATGGACATTTAAGTTCTGAGGCTACTTTTATAACATTGACTAATAATAGTAATAGAGCAGTACTTGCACAAATCAACATTACTGAACCCATAAGTATGCTAGTGCCAGCCATTGAGCCAAGTGCTTCACAGATGTCAAATTGTTCAGTCTTACACTGTTCCACGGAGTATGCACTGCTATCCAGGTTTACTGAATGGCACTGAAAAATAGAGGGTTCAGTTTAACTGACCAACATGAGAAAGCTACTAAGTGAAGAAGACAGCATTGGGACTCATGCAGAATGACTCCCAGTCTGCTGCAGATCTGTCCCATATGGCAGCCGCTAGCCAAGCTACTAAACCTCATGTAGCTATTGACAAGAAATGTGGTTAGTCTGAATTGAGACTTGAGAACAACTAGAAAATACTTGATATAAGTGGGTATTTCAAAGAATTATGGGGAAAAAAGAATATAAAATATCTGAATAAGTTTCATATTGGTATGTATAAAGGACAATATTGGGCTAAAGAAAATATATGGTAAAAATACATGTCTTCTGCTTCTTTTAACTTTTTTATATGGCTGATAAAAAATTTTAGAATTACATATGTGACACATACTTTTTTGGTTTGCATTATATTTCTATTAAGCAGCATTTGTGTGTGTTTGTTGTCTTTATCATTTCCACTCTGAATCGCCTTCATTTTTCCATACAGTGGATATAATAATAATAATAATAATAATAATAATAATAACAACAACAACAAGGGGTCTAAATAGGTTAGTTCTGAGTTCTCAATGTTATGCTGCATATGGTCTTCATAAAGTGTGGAACTCTCTCCAAACACTGGTTATTTAATGAAATGATTAGAAATTAAAAACTAGTTTTCTGGATATTAGATGACTTAGACTATCAAGTAACATTCTAATTGCCATGACTGAGTGTTCCCAATAGTAAGATATGGTTGCAAATATTCATAGCAGAAAAGATAATTGAGAAAATAAAAATCTACAAATTATGTTTCTATCTATAATTAAAAAATAATGAGGCAAGATACAAGGTACTCTAAAATTCCACTAAATGTATTGTATTGTACATAGGGGGTTGGACATGGATTTCAACCCACCTCTTTCATTACTTATAGTTTGGCCTTAGCATCTATAACCTTGGTTTCCCCATTTGTAAAATGGAGATCATAATACTGAGCTGAATGAGTTATTGGGATTAAATAAAGTAGGTCAATAAATAACTCAGTACAGTGTCCCCCAAAAAATGTTATTCAGAAAATAGGTTATGTTGATGATTCTTTTTATTATCATCATTATATTATTATTATTATTATTATTATTATTATATCATTATTATTACCAGGGCTATGACTATTATAATTACGTTAGGGCTTGTGTAAGGTGACTATCAGATACCAATCATAAATTCTGACTTCACAAAAGGAAAGGAAATAATTATCGAATGAATTAATAAAGGTGTTGTAGTAGATGAAAGAATATAAAATGAATTTTCATTGGACATTATTATTTTTCAAATATCTATTTTTTGCCTTTAATTAGAATCTACTAATTTGCTTAATTGGTTGCACCATTTTTAGATGAGCTGTGTTTTTGACATATGTGTATATATGTTCCTGAGCATTTAAAATATAATACTCCCCTTAATGGTCATTTATTATTGACAAAATACTTTTTTGAGGACTACTTTTGCTTATTGTGGATAATGTGATTAATTAGTTATGGTTTATTCTCCTAGATTTGCATGTTCATTCTCCTGATAATAAATTCATGCTAAGAGGTGGTCAGAAATATATACAAAATGTGAAATTTGTATTTTAATGCAACTAGGCATATCTTCAGATTTATTCTAAAAGAACCATTAGGGATTGTTATTGGTTTTCTTTTCCCTGCCCATGCTACAGGTAATCTGGAGCTGCAATCTGATTATTTGAAAAGGGCATAAACGAATACTCTTTGCTCTGTGTTTTGGGCCAAACACCACAACAGCAGACCTAATGGGCATATAACTTAATATCCAACAAAAGGATCATCACAAATAATAAGCAAAAGATTAGTCTGCTCAAAAAAAATTCTATGTGAATTTTATAATTTTCCTATACACATGATTTTAAACAATTCAATTCAAATCATCACTATTATTGGGGCGCCTGAGTGGCTCAGTCGGTTAAGCGTCTGCCTTCGGCTCAGGTCATGATCCCAGGGTCCTGGGATCAAGCCCCGCGTCGGGCTCCCTGCTCCACAGGAAGCCTGCTTCTCCCTCTCCCACTCCCCCTGCTTGTGTTCCCTTTCTCGCTGTGTCTCTCTCTGTCAAAAAAATAAAATAAAATCTTAAAAAAAAAATCATCACTATTATTAATAATCAAAGTTAGATAAAAATAGCATAGAAAAAAAGCAAAATGCTTTTAAACAGTCAAAATAATAGAGTGAATTCTTAGACCCTAAATCCTTCTGCATTGTAGTCTTTAGTATAAAAATATAAATATCACAAAAAGCTACATTTTAATATGGTATCATACAAGTATTTAAGCTAAAACCAAACTAAAATTGGGGGATCAATTTAGAAGTTAATACATAGCAAATTCTAAACTTAAGGACACAGATCCTACTACAGCCTGCATACTACGCCACTTTTTTTTTCAGTTTTGTTTTTTTTTTAAGATTTTATTTATTTATTTGACAGAGAGAGACACAGTGAGAGAGGGAACACAAGCAGGGGGAGTGGGAGAGGGAGAAGCAGGCTTCTCGCTGAGCAGGGAGCCCGATGCGGGGCTCGATCCCAGGACCCTGGGATCATGACCCGAGCGGAAGGCAGACGCTTAATGACTGAGCCACCCAGGGGCCCCTATGCCACTTTTCTAACAACATAAATTTCATCTTGAAGTATAGGATCTTTCACGTCAGCGGGAAATTTTCTGATTCTTGGGAGTGCCCGTTCATTTCTACCAAATTTGTATAAAAAGAGAGAATAAATACATGTATTATACGGTCAGAATCTAATGGTTCCTAACCTATTCTTGATCTCTTTTGAGAATTTGAAGGTTTCATTTTATAACAAAAATAGATCGAAGTAGAAAACAGTAGCATTAAATAGATTTAGTGTTTTATAACTAAATAGGTCAGGAATACAAAATGTTTTAGTATAAAAAAATCTTATAGTATGATTACCATTCCAAACACAGAAATAGTAACTGCAAGTCTGACCCAGTGATATTAAATGCAAGTCTGATTAGTTTGTTAGGTTCTGGCCTCTATCGCCCTTTCTGGCTAAGTCTTCATATTATGACAAATTAGATATTTTACTGAAAAATTTTACCCTCAAGTTAGGATCCTTCTTATTAAATTCTAAGTGGAAATAAACACATTCATTGTAGAAGCAGGGCTTTGTTTTCCAATAAAACATTATTTCCTTTTGCTAACTAAAAGAAACAGTTCTTGGATTACAGTCATAGATGCAGGTTTTGTGATCACAGATCCCCAGCTTCTAAATGAAATATGTCTGAAATATTTAATTTTTATATTTTAGTAACAGTGAATTCATCAGCATATGCACCTTTTCTTCACATTTGTAGCACATTTTCAATGTTTTGAAAATTAGATGATTGACAATTGCTTTTTACTTTTCTCTTTTCAGTCCAAAGCTTTTGCCCTATGGAAAGGACCATGAAAGGCAGCTTACTCTGGGGGAAGCGAGGTGGATTGTCATTTACATCTGTCAGTGTGATGTTCACCGTGGTAGTCCCCGATAAGCCTCCCATCTGGCCGCCCATATCTTTGGCCTGGATTACCACTTGATATTGCTCCCTGTTTTCTCTGTTCATGTTTGGTAAAGCAGTCCTGATGATACCTTGAAGAAAATATAAAAACTTCTGTTATCCTCATTAAAATCTCAACTAGTAGTTGACTAAGACCACAAATTATCTATCTAGTGATTTTTGAAAGACAAAGTATGCTTTTGCTATTAATTTTTATTGTCTAGAAATTGCAGAAGTGATTCAATGTAAATATTTTACCATTTGCGTGGTTTTTCTATTACCTAAAGAAGGTCATATGTGCTATTTAGTTGCCTAAACTCATAGGTAAAAAAAAAACATAAAAATCAGGTATATTTTGATCAGCTCACTCAATCATTCAACTTTGAATTCTTAAATCTTTAAGTGTGGCATCATTATTCTTCTGTAAGTATTACTGTTAATGTTCTTATTTTCCCACCTTTTTTCTACTTATAAAGATCATAAAGACTTAAATGAACAAACACTGATTCATGATTCCTGACCTGTTTCAGGCTCCACAGAGAAATAAGGCTGCCCTTGAAGTATGCTGTAAATAACTCTGGCGCTGTTCCCATAGGAAGGGTCATCGGCATCTGTAGCTGTGACTTGCACCACAGAAGTACCTGAAGTATCCAAATTCAGCTTAGTTCTGCACAGTACCAGAAGGAGGAGCAAAAGCACTGGTTTTCATGGAAGACTTGAATGATTTTTGGCTTTAATAATGACCTCTTAAAGAAATATTTATATATAATTGACAAGAAAATCATATTTATAGTGTTATTACAGGAAAATTGTGAATTCAGCTACATAGTTAGCCAACAGGTATATTTTCATGCATGCATAAGTAATGCTACAATGTATCAGATTATAATAAATGCAGTTACTCTGCAAATGCTCAGGTTTGATATTTAAATTCATTTTCACATAATATATTTGTTTAGTGTAAAGGGCATATCTGATCACAAAGGAGTAGGTGTGCTCTTCTTTCCTCCTGCCCACTAATTAACTGTAAAAATAATTAACATCTGCTCTAGAATACAATTTTATGAATAGATTAAATTCTAAATTTAGAAACAATCCAAGATGATCCCAAGTTCCATGAACTATTAAAAGCTATTTAATAAAGTTCAAAAAATATAAAAGGGCTTTATACTAAAGCAATTGCCAAAGTACTTGGGATTTAGTGAAGTAAATATTAAATAATAATCCCAGAACAGGGGCGCCTGGGTGGCTCAGTCATTAAGCATCTGCCTTCGGCTCAGGTCATGATTCCAGGTCCTGGGATCGAGCCCCGCATCGGGCTCCCTGCTCCGCGGGAAGCCTGCTTCTCCCTCTCCCACTCCCCCTGCTTGTGTTCCCTCTCTCTCTGTGTCTCTCTCTCTGTCAAATAAATAAATAAAATCTTTAAAAAAATAATAATAATCCCAGAACAATGCTTTTGAGAAATGCAGAATTGAAAATGTGCTGTTACAACTGTTAAAAGTATCAGAATTATTTCATCGGTTTATATGACTTCTCCCACATTTGAGAAATAAATCTATTCTACAAAGCTAAATATATATCTCTAAAAAATGTTATCATTGCTTCCTGATAATTATTTTTTTGTCATTCTCTATTTAGTAAAAAAAAAATAAAGTAGTCTGAACTTTCTTTGCTTACAAATACAACTTTCATTTATTTCCAATGAAAAAGAAAATTTCATTATCTTGAATATTATACTTACAGCTTTATCATGCCTTCTGTCTTACAGATTCTACAACCTAAATTTTCAATTCTGTATCAGTATGTGATTGTGGAATTTCAACTGGTTTATTTGAATAACGGATTTATATCAGCGGAGTTTTACATATAATGATTATAATTAAAATATGTTTTAAAATACTTAATATGAAAGAATCAGATACATTACAGCGTTCTGAATGTGCTTATAATATATTTCGTGTCAGAATTTTACACAGCTGTTATACAAATCTGAGTGACAAGGATGTATTTCATAGTTTTCTACTAAAGTTCAGTGGTATTTTCTTGGGTTTTTGAGGGAAGTATCTACTTATTTGTAAAGATTTACAAATCCATAACGTAAGAAATGATTTTTTTTTTCTGACTCATTTTCAACATGAGGAAATTAAATAAGTACTCTTTGGAGGGAATCAAAGAAGATGTCAATTAAATGATCATAGTATTTTAAGAATTTCTTGATAATTATTTTTTATACTTTTTGTATACCATGATAACACTTATAAATGAACTTACCTACAACAGACATTTCTGGAACACTAGCTGTATAAATTTCTTCTGGGAACGTTGGCTCATTGTCATTGATATCATGGATTTTGATCACAAACTCAGACTCTGGTTCTACTGGTCTCAAAGTTCTTCTGTTAATAGCTTGTGCACGCAGAGTATAAAAGGCCTTTTCTTCCCTATCAATTCTTCTTGTGGCATGAATGTCACCTGTTTTTTCATCAATAATAAAAAGAGTACCTGCTCCATCTCCAGATAAAATATATTTGAGTGATCCATCTCCTTTATCTTGGTCTGAATGAAGCTAGGGGAAATAAAGAGCACATCCATGATAATGTCTAAAAGTACATAATGCTGAAAGAATTAAAAGTCTCTCATGTCCCATCACTAAATAATGGGGTCAGTTATCTTAGTTCTTGAAATGAGAGTTGAATAAGTATGAACACACTCATCTATATGTCTTAAACAATAAGACTAGCCTCTCACATATCGGTATGATTTTAACTCTAAATGGAAAAAAGTAATAAAAATAAACCAAACAAGTTCCCCTCTTTGCTTTGCTTGGTAAATAACCATTTTCATAAGCAATTAACTCTTGACAAAGACATGTATCATCAGTCTTGACATGCTTGTGTAAACATTACTTCTCTCATCTCTTTCCGTGAGTGGCAAATTCTTTTACTCTCATATTATTGAGGAAATTCTTATAAATTTATTATTTGTTATTGCATTTCCATGGGAGAATTAGAGATGTCTTAACTGTAAGACAGGCAAAGTTGTAAGAGACATAGCACCTATTTTAGAAACACTATGTATTTTTGGTTCACATATGCACACACACACACAAAAGATTGCCCCACAGATATTTTTGGGACTCAGGGAAAGAGTAAAAATAGATGTCTCTATTTTAAAATTATAAATCATGTTAATAAATTCTACAATAAAATATGCTCTATATAGGCTCCTACCTTGTCAAATCTATCTTCTTAATAACCTCAAACAAGTTTTGTGCAGGAAAAAGGCAATAAATACAAAACATGTCTGTTTCCTGCCCTTTGTCTATGCCCACAACACTTATCTTCCAGAATTCACTCGTCATGTCAAAGAGTGTTGCAGGCATTCATGTGGACATTTCAGCCCACTGTGTCACCCATCCCAGTGCAAATGAGACCCAGGATTCCATGTTTTCATTTTTTATTTATTATTATTTATTTTATTTATATATATTTTTACTTATATATAATATATATATTATTTATTATTTATTTTTATTTTCATGGGCAAATTCCATCTATGTTGTATTTTAATAGATGCCCACTAGGACTGTCCCCATGGTTCAGGATGCATATAACAGTGGGTAAGTCCGGCTTTTGGGTGACTGACCTGAAGGACAGAGCCTCCTTGGACCTAAAAGCAAGCTGGGGATGTCTAGGCAGGGAATAATGGGTCCCAGGTACCTTGAATATAATCTGGAAATTGATGTGTAGGTTCCAAATGTGAATATCCCCTGCTCTCCATGGAACTCTTACCCTGAATGATGGAGCTTAGGTATAGGAGGGACAGAGCACGGCTTTGTAAAATACAAGGATTGTAACTTTTTCTTTAATTGTACCATCCAACCAATAAACATTTTCTATGCTGGGATCATAGTTTGATTATTTGCAGTAAGAGATTATGTTTTTAAAATTTTTATTTTGCTTTTCTATCAGATAAGAAATATGAAAAAATGTGTAGATTTGCTAAAGTTCTATAAGGCATTTATTATAAGTTAGACATCATTGCAAACATTTTTTTTAAAGAATTCATGTAAAATGTAGTCATAAATCAGAATAGGCACAATGAGGTATAACCTAGAAAATTTAAAATTGGAGACAATATCCTTCAATTATGCAAAAAATTAGAGAATTAGATATTTATCTAAATAAGGTTCGGTATTTTGCTTTAGCTTATTTACATCAACAGACATTTTCATCTAATTGCATATATGAATATTAAACTGATTACTTTCTATTTAAAGTAGAATTTTATTTTTTTATTTGAAAGTTTCTTTTTCTTTTTTGGAGCTTATGTCAATGGACTTGGCTGCGGAATCATTTTTACATGAACCTGAACCTGTTTAAAATAAATACATGTTAGAAACATACACCTATAACTAATATGTTGTATTACTGGCTATTGTTGGGTCTATAAAAGCAGTCTACTCTTTAGTTAATGGTTTTTAGTAATTAACATTAAGCCATCAAATTTGGATCAAACTCAGTTTTTCTGATTTCTGGACAAATAACTCATTATTACAGATATAATGGGGGAAAAAAACCCAAATGGATATGCTCTTTAAAGAAAAAGAGAAGTCAGGGAACAAATAGCTTTTTACTGCATTTTTAGCTATTCATAAACAACAAGGTAAGGTTGAGAAACTCAAGAACTATCTGCTGTTAGCTAAAAAGCTCTCAGAAGTAACATATGACTGTGTTGTCCAGGGAACCACTCTCAAAAAGTCACAAGATTGATGCTTTTTAGTAATTGAAAATACACATAGTTGCCAATTGGAACCTTTCCAATTACATGAGTGTGCAACCATGGCAATTTTCCAAATGGCAGATATAAGCATTGCATGTTTCTTATTCTGTCTGGGAATCAAAATAATTCAAGAAAAGATTATTGATATTATTAATATTATTAATCATTTGATCAGATAACTGTGGTTTGAGGCAAACAGTTATGACTTTTATTGTCTATTCATTTTTGTCTATTCACAATTGTAATTGAGAAATATGTGCTTACTCTCATAAGAATCAAGTACTTCTAAAAGTTAATCAGCAATTCTATTCTAGTGCTATGGAAAATTCAAATGAAATTCACAAGACATCTCCAAAACTAGCCCACAGCAGTATGTGAGGCTTTCCTACGGCACTATCATTTAAACTACTGGATAAAGAATGAGTAGAGGTTTAAACTAGGGAAATTTTTGCTTTTTACAAACTGTACAGAACACTAGGTGAATACAGAATGTAGATTTGGAGTGGGGAAGGATATACAGCAAGATGTAAATCATTAAGACCAGTTCTGCTATTCTAATCAGTTAGACATGCAAAAAAAATTGCTAGAATGATGAGATCTTAATTATTATAAAGTTCAATTTTGAAATATGAATCACAGCAGGATTTTTACCTTCACTTATACTATAGAAAGAGAAAATTACGTCTTGTAATTGGGCCCCATACTATGGAAGTTTCCGTGGGATTAGGAAGTTGCACATGGTAGAACAAAATCAGAGAGATGAGGGTTAAAAGCTGGACTGTGATTTGAGGAATCAGAAATGAGTATTAAGGAGGGCACGTGTTGGGGGCGCCTGGGTGGTTCAGTCGTTAAGCGTCTGCCTTTGGCTCAGGTCATGATCCTCAGGGTCCCGGGATCAAGCCCCACATCGGGCTCCCCGCTCAGTGGGAAGCCTGCTTCTCCCTCTCCCACTCCCCCTTCTTTTGTTCCTTCTCTCACTATCTCTCTCTCTGTCAAATAAATAAATAAAATCTAAAAAAAAAAAAAGGAGGGCACGTGCTGTGATGAGCACTGGGTGTTATATGCAACTAAGAAATGAAAGTATTTCTACTTCCTTATAATTAAGGGAAACAAATTAGACCTATGCATTTATAAGTTTTGGTCTTAAAAAGCCAGACTTATAAAGCATTTTTCTTAAACCATTAGAGCTTGTGGAAAAAAAAAAAAAAAAAAAGAAGTATCTTATTTTCTTGCAGAACACTAACACTAGAATAAGGGGCCCAAATTACCATTGGCCTGTGTTAATCAAAATATGATTTAAATAAACATGTTTGGGAACTGGACAAGAAAGAAACTGCAACAGATATTTACTGTAAGGCAGAGAGATGTATTTCTAGACCCCCTGAGACCTGGGGAGTTGAAACCATGTTTGAAACGCTCACAAGACAAGAGCGAACTCATAGCAGGTATGCTGGTATTACTGATTTCTTACAGTTACAGAACGAGACCAGTGGACAAAATTCTTGAATTATATTCTCCTGCTTAAGTGTCCTCTCTTCTCTTTAAGTTGCTCTTTATTATTTTAATTATCCTTCTTTTGTATATTTTTCCCACCCTTACCCTGGTATAATGTCTCTGTTCCTCATTCCTTGTATGTGTGATAGAATTTTATTTCACATTCCGATTCATTTACTAACTAAGTAAAGATCAGACCAGGGTTAGTTAGTCCTTGCAACGATAGCTTTCACATTACTCTTCTCTTTTTTTTTTTTATTTGGATGTTAGGTATCAATACTTGGATTTATTAAATACTTAATTGAACAAAATCAGTTGTTTATGTTACCAAGAAATACGATTATGGATCATGTGCCAAGTAACTTACAGCATCCACATTGAAATAACTTTTGTATTGATTTGACCTTGTGCTATTTTATTATGTGAGACATTAAGTTTTCTTTAAACATAGAAAAAAATGTCAGATTATTGTGGCTTTAGTTCCTCAGTAACACCTGTTCTCCTGTGTGAAACATTTGTGCCACAAATCTTTAAGAAGAATTTTATGTTAATACTGACCTTTTCTTTCCTTGAGGAAAGCCTATTAAAAATTCACAACCTGCTGTGTTCATTGTAAATTCACAAGCAGATAAAGGACATGGCAAGATACATGACAATTAATGAAAATAGAACAACTAGTCCTGTGCTGCACATTTAAAAGTCATTTTCCTATTATTTAACTTTTCTATTTAGATGTAGTTAATTATATAACCCATTTGCTTGTATCGAGTAGCGTGCTTAATAATTAAAACTAAACAATCCATTGATTTTAAAGAAATACTTTAACTACAAGTTATTTAATGAAAGCCTGTTAATTTTAAATGTGGCAGGTTTCCTCTACTTTTACAACATTTCATGTAAAATGTCATCTTAAGGTATTTGTCTAAAACAAAGTTTGTAACCTAAAAGAGGTATTGTGGCTTATCTAGTTTAAGGCCACTTTTTTTTTTTTTTTTTAAGAGGAAGAAACTGAGATATGATCAGTTTGTTTTTTTGTTTTGTTTTTTTTTGTTTTATGACACAGAAGTTAAATTAAAATTATACCTCAGGACAGCTGCTATGTTGGTGGAATCTTTATCTCTTAATATCAGTTCATTTTTATTTTTGAGTTCCTCACATTAAGTAAAGAAATATTATTTAAAAAAAAAACAAAGTATCTATAAGGTACTGGGAATTTAAATTATTTATTTATTTATTTATTTATTTTAGATTATTTATTTATTTATTTATTTATTTATTTATTTATTTGAGAGAGAGAGAGAGATACAGCATGAGAGGGGATAGGGTCAGAGGGAGAAGCAGGCTCTCCGCCGAGCCGGGAGCCCGATGTGGGACTCGATCCCAGGACTCCGGGATCATGACCTGAGCTGAAGGCAGTCGCTTAACCAACTGAGCCACCCAGGCGCCCTTTAATAATTTATTACCAAAAGAATAAGTGATAAAAGATTTTACCTTATGTTCTCAGCCTTGGCTGGAAGAAAATGAACAAGTTTTAAAAAAGTGAAAAACCATATCTGTCAGTACTGCCAAGAAAAGTGATTACTACTAGTTCAGAGGAATCTATGTTGCTGTGTGAGATTCTTTCTCATTCAGAATATAGATACTTTTTTGGATATTAGTAATTGTTGATATTTGGTTCCATTCCAAAAATTGGAAAAAGGCAGCAGAGAAAATTTGGATTATGTTTATAAAATATTAGAATTATATTCATAACAGTTAGACTAGGTATTTTTTTTTTAAGGTTGTATTTATTCATTTGAGAGAGAGAGAGCATGAGTAGGGGGAGGAGCAGAGGGAAAGGGAGAAGCAGGCTCCCGGCTGAGCAGGGAGCCCGATGCAGGGCTTGATCCCAGGACCCTGGGATCATGACCTGAACCGAAGGCAGATGCTTAACCATCTGAGCCACCCAGGCACCTCTAGACTAGTTCTTTGAAGGATAAATTTTGATGAACAAGTCACAAGGTCTATAACATTCACTATCTGAATTTAACAATTTTTCGTGTGTGTGTGCATTGACTTAAAAATATTAGAAACTGTTGAATGGATTTTCTAATGTACAGTGATAATTTTATGCCCGTTGTTCCTTCAAACAGACAATATCTATATTTGTTTTAAAAAAATCCTGAATGTGGCAAATATGCTGTGCTATCCTGGCAGCATCATCATTAGCATTTTGCTCTCATTGCTCTTGTGAGTAATACAATATCAAATGCAAAATAAGACACTGAATCAAATACTTCAAATTTGTATCCAATAAAAAAATAGTAGTAAAGATGGGGTGGCATCAGAAAGCAGCTGAAGGCATATTAAAGCAAGTAAACAGAGTCTGGTCAGAAATAAATACATAGTTATTTTGTTGAGAATGGGTAAGAAGAGGGAAGAGGGATTGCAGATCTTGAACTAGAGGATGAAAAGCTTACAGATTGAGACTGGGCATTATTTTAATATTAATGGTGTAGAAAAAATACAGCCAATTTTTATCAATCCCAATATAACAATTTTTCCTTCAAAAATAGAAATGGAGAGAAGAAATTAAAGCTTATCAATGAAATGGATTCTAAAACAATGATGATCCTTTTAAAATACCCCAAATATATGATTTAGATTGGTAAATACTTCACTGAACAATCTTATTCTGGGACCAGAGGCAAGCATAGAGGATTACATGATGGATGGATAATGATGTCTGCTTAGCTTTGGGTCTGGTAAAAAAAAAAGAAAAGAAAAGAAAGGAAAAGAAAAGAAAAGAAAAGAAAAGAAAAGAAAAGAAAAGAAAAGA
>NW_023270865.1:18966021-19007262 GCF_011800145.1 Mirounga leonina
GAAAAGAAAAGAAAAGAAAAGAAAAGAAAAGAAAAGAAAAGAAAAGAAAAG
Organism: Mirounga leonina; assembly: GCF_011800145.1. NCBI lineage: Eukaryota > Metazoa > Chordata > Mammalia > Carnivora > Phocidae > Mirounga > Mirounga leonina. The sequence continues at coordinate 18,966,073 of NW_023270865.1, forward strand.
AAAAGAAAAGAAAGAAGAAAGAAAGAAAAAGAAAGAAAGAAAGAAGAAAGAAAGAAAGAAAGAAAGAAAGAAAGAAAGAAAGAAAGAAAGAAAGAAAGAGAAAATAAGTGGTTTATTATCCACATTTGAGAGGTTCCCTAGAGAAGGTCCTCCAAGAAGAAAATGGGGTCTAGATTCAATAACTAGGGCTTCCTTTTCCTATTTGGTCTTCTAAGTGTACAGCCTGTTGAAAGTTGTGTGGGGTTGTTGTTGTTGTTGTTGCTTTGTTTTGTTATTTTTGCTTATTGACCACCTAACTGGTGAGTCTAATCTGGAATCATCCTGTAGTTTGGGGGCACTCTTTAAAGCCATTAGAAATTACTTGAGACCCTGCAACAGGTCAGATTTCTTTACAGAGAGTGTTGTAAAATTCAAGAAGACATCAATTTTAGAAGTGCTGCTAACACACATCTTGAAGTGTCTCAACTTGGGTGCATTGCTTTGCTAGTACTGTAAAGATACAAAGATTACACTGAAGGGATCTATTTAAGTTTTCCATAGACATAGTTTTACAGGACATTGTCTACTTCAAGGCTTTAAATGGTATGTATAATACACAGTAGTCATATTCTTTCTGATGTATTAGTTTATCCTTTCTAAAGAGAATAATTGGGGAAATATTTTAGGGGAGGTTCGTATTCTTTTAAAAGTCTGGCATCTTCCTTCTTATAGTTTTGAAAATCACTAAATTGTGCAAAGTATCCCCTCGTGGTGTGAGAATGACATCAAACATTTTACACCTCATTTTTCCCCGAAACTTGGAGAAGTCTTCTTAAGCACCTTGTATTTATAATATACAAATATATGTAAATACATGTCTAAATAGTTGTTAAGGAAATGTAAAATAACTAAAACTAAGAGATTTTCATTTTCAATCAATAAGGTGAAAAGAAATTAGACAAGAATTAATAAAGGACAATCACTTCTTTTCTATGGGCTATATGGGCAGCTAAGAACCCTTCCTCCCTCCTTTTCACCAGTAAGGCTGAAAATAGGAGGTGTAAAAGGAAAGAAAGGGCTAGGGATAGCTATGCATTGAAGAAATTTATTTAAATAAGTATTTCTTGAACTGGGTTGAACTAATGTAAGTCGAAGGAAATGGTGAGAATTCTAAGTGCGATATTTTAGGGCTTAGAAGTTTTGGAGATTTTGTTACAGAAGCAGTATTGAAGCTGTTGGGTTTCTAAGACTTGTAAAGGTGCTTTCATCTTGAAAGCTATAGAGTAGCAAGTACATGATTGGATGCCCAAAGGAGAAGGACCAGGCAGCTACCTGCTGTCTCTAGGTGCTATGGTCAAGAAAAATGAAAAGGGGTTTGGATCTTTACATGCATTGGATTTTTGGAAGCACTGCTTAAATGAGAATCTAAAAAGGACTATGAATGCTCTTATAAAAGAAATTACATAAACGTGTGTGTGTGTGTGTAAAATACAAAAACAATGTTATATGTAGTATCAAAGAGTACACATATGGGGCGCCTGGGTGGCTCAGTCGTTAAGCGTCTGCCTTCGGCTCAGGTCATGATCCCAGGGTCCCGGGATCGAGCCCCACATCGGGCTCCCTGCTCAGCGGGAAGCCTGCTTCTCCCTCTCCCACTCCCCCGGCTTGTGTTCCCTCTCTCGCTGTGCCTCTCTCTGTCAAATAAATAAATAAAATATTAAAAAAAAAAAGAGTACAAATATGCTCTGAAATATGGTCACAGACCACTAAGTTAAAAACTCCTATTCTAGGTCAACTTTCTATGTTTTTCAACACACAGAAAAAGGAAATTGAGAAATCAGGATGGATATTCTCTTCAGGACAGGGAATTGCTCACTTGACTGAAAGACTGTTACATCTTCATTAAATGAGGAAACCTAGTTCCCAGATAATATCATGCCTCTATAACTTGTTTCCTTCCCCACTTCTTTGATTCATAGTCATTTCAAATTCCTTTGCAAGGCTGAATTAACCTCTTTTTCCTTTGTGCTCCAATTATAATTTTTGTGTATTTGCATGAATGTGTATATATATAATATGTATATATATGGATATGTGTGCATATATGTATTACATGTGTGTGTGTGTAAAATTTCATAACATCTGTAGAAATTTTCAACTATTATTTTTATTTAAGTCTTTATGGAACTAAATATACTACAAATATATTTATTTGAGGATAAGAACCAAGTTTCTATTCCTTTGGACTCTTAAAATTTCACAGAACATAATACCTAATTATTTATTTGTGGAAGGAAATGAACATCAGCACCAAATGCCCCAGGCATGAGGACTAAAGAGTTCATTTTGTACTACTTTCTTGGAAAGGCTAAATATTCTGAGTGGAGTGAAATGGAAGTAGAAGTCCATAATGAAAACTCCGTATTTTTAGCGCATGTAAAGAAAATTTTATTCTTTATATGGAAAAAGATTGGAGCTATAAGCAAGTAGAAATTCCAGTTAACTATGAGACTGGATCAGTGATAATAAGATATATACATAGATTACCAGGGGGAGAATTTAAGTTTTTCAGTGAAGAGCCAGGGATAGAAATGCAAAACCAAATTTGTCTCTGAAACTATATGGTAAGTCATTGTAAACATCTGTAATTTATCTTAAAAGTAGGATAAGGCAGTTAGGTAATAATAGCAGGACAATATTCCCACTGCCAACATATAGAACAACCAGATAAATTACAAAGAAAACAGATTGCCAAGGCCAAGTCACTGTGTAAACAAGAACTGAATGGACGAAAACTTGGGAGGAGAGAATGGTAGAAAAACGAACTGGGGACTGGCAGCTTCTTCTTCCCTTTGGGAATTTGCCCATTCTGAGCTGGATGTGGAGGTAAAAATCTGTGATTGTCCAAAAAGGATATCTCTGGGGTAAGAAGAAAACAGAAAAGATTTTAGAGTTCCTGTGGTAATGGAGTAAAAATATGGGAGAAATGAAGGTCCTCAAATGCCTTTCTGTAAGACATTTGTTGAATTATGGGTCTGTAGATGGCTCAAGGTCCAGGCTGAAAGCCAGAATATAATTGTCCACATTCCTAGAGACTTGGGGTTCTTAGACTTGAAAAGAAAAAAAATAGCAAATAGGTGAACTGTGAAAGTCTCCCAGGGCATGTCAAATTGTACCTGAAGAAATACAGGAATTTTTCATTTAGGGGCATACAGTAATTCCCAGTACCTCTACGGGCTAAAAGTGCAGGCTTGATTCCTTGACAAACAGGGAGAAAAGAAAGCAGGACATGCATTTTTTTTCATGCAAAGCTTAAGTGGCAAAACACAGCTTATTCTCCTAGAGATTTCTGTCAATTGTTGAATCAGCTTCAATCAAATGATTAGTTTTTTGAAGGGTAGAACTGTAGAATTTTGTGGCAGAGGAGTTAGGAACCACTCTTACTTGAAGGGTTCACCCTCTCAGGAAAGGAATAAACTGTAGTAGACACAGTCTTACCAAACAGCTATTCTAGCCTGATCTTCCTCAATCCCTGATTGAAATGTGGTAATGTGGGGCACCTGGGTGGCCCAGTTGTAAAGCGTCTGCCTTTGGCTCAGGTCATGATCCCAGGGTCCTGGGATCGAGCCCCCGCATCGGGCTCCCTGCTCGGCGGGAAGCCTGCTTCTCTCTCTCCCACTCCCCCTGCTTGTGTTCCCTCTCTCACTGTGTCTCTCTCTGTCAAATAAATAAATAAATAATCTTAAAAAAAATGTGTTAATGTATTAGGGTTCTCCAAAAAAACAGAACCAATGGGAGATTTATATCTATAAATCTTTCTTTCTATCTTATCTTTTCTACCCAGGGAGAGAATGATAAGGAACTGGCTCATGGGAATGAAAGCTAGAAAAGCTAACATCAGTAGTGAAGGACAGAAGTCTCAGAATTTAGTTGAGTTGATGTAATCTTCAGTCAAGCCAGCAGGCAAGAAACTCGGGTAAGGTTTCTATGTCACAGTTTTAAGTTTCTTTCAAAAGCTTCAGTTTTTGCTCTTAAGGCCTCCAGCTGATTGGATGAGGCCTGCCCATATCATGGAGAATAATTTGATTTAATTATAATTTGTTGATTATAAAGGTTAATTACATCAAAAAGTTACTTTCCTAGAAATGTCTAGTGTCTGACCAAACAACTGAGCATCCTGTTTTAGTCAAGTTGATACATAAAATTAATGATCACAGATGATAACCAAATAATCCAATAAACGTAGAAGACTTCCCAGTGAAAAATAACCTATTCTGGAGGCTTTAAATTCTTTATACATAATTTGTAATAGAATAAAAAGTTATTCTACATGCAAAAAGGCAAGATCATATGACTTATGCGAGAGTAAAAACAGAATAGAGACTATAAATAATTAACATATTTAGCAGACAAAATTGAAAGGTAATTATGTACATTTGAAAATGAAAGGAAAAGATGGAAAAACAAGTGAAAATGTAAATGAAAAAGAATCAAGGGGCGCCTGGGGGCTCAGTCGTTAAGTGTCTGCCTTCGGTTCAGGTCGTGGGTCCGGGGATCAAGCCCGCATCAGGCTCCCTGCTTGGCTGGAAGCCTGCTTCTCCCTCTCCCACTCCCCCTGCTTGTGTTCCCTCTCTCGCTGTGTCTCTCTCTCTCTGTCAAATAAATAAATAAAATCTTAAAAAAAAAATCAAAAGAGCATTCTACAATGAAAAATATAATGTCTGGCTTTCATAAATCAACAGAGAGTTTTTACAACAGATTGGGTATAGAAAAACACAAGATTAGTCTTTTAGAAGGTAAAAAGAGGTTGCCAACTTAGAGTTTGGTATATAGAAACTGAAATGCAGAGAGAAAATATATGAGAAAAAATAGATAAGATCATCGGATGCTTGTGAAATCAAATCAAAAGTTGCAACACACATGAAATTGGATTCCCAGGAAGAGAGAAAAGAGAGAATGGAGCACAAATTATATTTGAAGGGAAAATGGGGAAGGATTTTTTTAAAACTAGTATAAGATACAACCAACAGGTACAAAAAGATCTGAGAAACTCCAAAGGGACAAATAAAAGTAAAAGCAAACTAATCCCATTATAGTCACATTTTAAATTAAAACATAAAACATACAGAAAACTGTAAAAGTATTCAGGAAAAAAAAAAAAAGATGCATTAACTTCAAAGCAGCAAGTTTTAATCCCGATTGCTGGTTTCTCAATAGAAATGTTGGAAGCGAAAACACAATGGAATGACATCTTAAAGCAGTGACAGACAATACCTACCAACCTAAAATTCTACACTGTGCAAAAATAGGTTTCACAAAGGAAAGTGAAATAATTATTTTTCAGATAAAAAACTAAGGGTATTTATCCCAATGGGCATTCAGTAAAAGAAATCTGAAACCAAAGTTTTCAAGATGGAAGAAAATGATCTCAAATAAAATTTCTGAAGGGAATGAAAACATCAAAACTGTAATTATGTTAAATATAAAGATTACTGAATTTACAAAGTAATAATAGTAATGTCTTTGGATGTAGAAATAAAGCACATGACAATAACATAATAGAAATAAAGAAGAGGGGATAAAAGATCAGAGTATTCTAAATTTAAACCAGTTCATGACAATACATTGAATTGTGAAGTTTTGATATGCACATTTTTCTGCATGATTATTATACTTCATTACAAAGTTAGCATAATTTATTTTGATGTCTCCCCACCTTCCATCTGACCCCTTCATGCACCATCAACTCCGGGCTTACAAATCTGGCTTTAATTCCCAAAGAAAATGGATGCCACCGTAATGGGATATAAAGAAAAGCATAGAGAATCATAAACCAAAAAAGTTGAGTGCCAGGATTCCATAAATGTCAATATTTTGCCAAATTTATGTCAGATCCTTTTGCTTTAAGCAGAAAAAAATAAAATAAACTGCAGTTCATACAACTGAACCCTTCTCTGTCCTTTCGCTCCTTTCCTTATATCCTCACACATGCCACCAGCCTGAAGAACCTTTTTCTTCCATATTTTATATGTTTACAACTTGAGTATTAGTGCGTGTTCTCAACAGAATGCTTCATTTCCACCCTCCACACAAATCAACTCTTCTCATTTTAGCAAACTGCGTAATTATCAAGGCAGTTGTTCAAACTAAAAATCTAGGGGTCATTGATTTTCCTCCCAACTACTCATTTATTCCATAAGCAAATCCTTTCTGACTTCAAAATCTATCTCCCATCCCTTTTCACTGCCTTCACAGCTGCTATCCCAATATAAATCACCTTAACCTGTCACCATGCTTCCACTCAGTCTCCCACCTCTATTTCCATCCTTTTGCAGTTGCCGCTCTCCACCCACCAGCCAGTGATTATTGAAAAATGCAAATTGATGCATACCACTACTCTGCCCCAAATTCAGCAATGGCTTCCCATCCCATTTAGAACTCTATACACCTCAACCTAATTTACAACATTCCTAATGATGGAGCCCTTGCCTGTCATGTTGATCTCATCTCTTTCCATTCTCCCTTTAACCACTTAAACTCATACTGACCTTCCTGTTACTTGAACATGTTAAGTTTATTTCTACCTCAGGCTTTTGCACTTGCCATTGCTTTGAATGAGACACACTTCCTCACTTAAGTTTTATAAACCATTCAGTTTATCTCTTGTATCTTTTTTCCTTTGTATCTCTTGCACAGTGCGTCATATTCTTCTCAACTTGCAAGAAATTCTTTGTATATGTGAATATTAGTAATTTGTTCTTAAGCCATCACAAATGTCATCTTCCAGTATGTTTCTTTCAACATTGATTATAGTTTCTTTTGTCTCAGAAAATGTTTAATTTTAATGTAGTCAAATTTATCAGTCGTTTCTTCTATGGTAATTTCTTCTTGTATCTTACTCAAAAAATATTTTCCTAACCCAAAGTCGTATATATATGACCTCATACATTCTCTTCACTTTTAATTTCTTTAAAGCTTTTCTTTGGACATTTAGCTCACTTTTACCATCTGAATGTTGTGTGTGTGTGTGTGTGTGTGTGTGCGCGCGGTTTTACCAACAGATCTATTTTTCTCTAATGAAGACTTACAGTAGATATTAAACCATTGATTTTAATTCCCTCTATCACCTAAAGTTATTCTATGTAACTACGCATATGTTTTGTTTTTTATTTATTTATTTTTACCATTGCTCTAAAAAGAAGAGCACCACCGAGGGCTTGCTGGACATCAAGCTGTGGACAGCTGACGACTTCCAGCAGAAAGACTTAGCTTCGCCTTCTTCGCTGCAGATCCGCATCGGGCTGCTGTTCACCTTCCCGGAGAGGTACAACCCCAACAACCCCGCTAAACATGCGCAGCTGGACGGTGTCAGGCTTCGCTGGACGTAGTTAGGGCCTCACCCCTGCTCTTGAACATCATGAGGGAGCTGGATGGCTTGGTTTTGGGCCCTTCACCAGCAGTGACTGGGAAGAGGCCCAGCACCATCCTCAGGTGTGCAAGCCTCCACTTTTCTAAGCACAAATGACCAAAAAAGTTGATGCTTCTCCCCCAAAAAAATATTTTTTCTAGATAACCACAGGTATTTTGTTCTATTTGTCTGTTGGCATTACTGTAGCATAAGTACCTAAAAACACACTCAATTTCCGAAGCTTTATGATGATTGATATCTGTTTAAATAAGTACCCTTTATTATCCACTTTTTAAAAAATTGTCTTGGGATTCTTCGTCTTGATCACATGTATTTTTACATTAGCATGTTCCTTTCTACTAAAAATACAAAACAAAACAAAAAATACAAAATTTGCTAAGTATTTGAATGGTATTGCAATTTATAGGTTAAGTTGGAGAGAGTATAATCTTAAACATAAGAACACTTCCTAGTCTCAAATATTGTTTTTATCTCCATACATTAAGGACATTTGATGCCCTTCGTTATAATTTTACATTTTGTTTTAACATTTAGCTCATTTTTACCATCTGAATTCATGAGACTACTTTTGAGGTTTCCAGAGACTGTTCTATCAAGTAGGATCATTTTATGTACTTTTTAAATTAGTGTAGTTGCTTTTAGTGTGCAAAAGTGTTATTCTGAATTATAGTAATTTGAAGAAAATTCATTATATATGCAGCTCAACATCGATCAATTATAATCAATATAATAAGTTTTCTACTAAACCTTATTTCATAATTTTCTTCTTTTTTCTATACTCTGATTGCACCATCTCACTATATCTTTAGCAATTCTTTTTTTCTATTACCTTATTGCTAATCATTCTTTATTTTATTTTATTTTTAAAGATTTTATTTATTTATTTGACAGAGACAGAGATAGCGAGAGCAGGAACACAAGCAGCGGGAAGGGGAGAGGGAGAAGCAGGCTTCCCCCCGAGGAGGGAGCCCGATGTGGGACTCGATCCCAGCACCCTGGGATCATGACCTGAGCCGAAGGCAGACGCTTAACGACTGAGCCACCCAGGCACCCCATTCTTTATTTTAAATGTTAGTATTTTTCCATGCATTACTTTCAACCTTTCTTTGTTAATATAATTAAGGTCAACTCTTAAAACACGGAGTTGATTTGGGGTCTATTTCTCTAGCCCCATGATGATTAATTTTACTTTCCCATACATTATCTTTGTTACTATTCATACTTTCTCTTTTCCTCACTAATAGTATTTGTCGAAATCCTTAGTTTTCTGGGTGTGTGTGTGTTTTCCTTTACTTTGACCACAAACTCTTCCACAGCTGTGTGTATTTCTTCTCAAGCTGCTGAGGCTAAACAGTTTCCATCCTTCTGAAGACAATCTCCCAGAGCCCCTGCCATGTTCCCAAAGGGGCTATTTGAGATTCACTTTTTTACAGCTGTTATCTTCAGATCTTTCTTCACCAGAATACTTTGCCTCTCCAATCTCCAGGATGTTTCCCTCTTTTTTGTTGTTACTATAAGATTTTGGGGTAACGTCTAAATACTGGATGTACATGTATTTTCTTGTTGGGCAGGGAAGGCAAAGCTGGATATTATTTTTCTAGGGAATATGAAATACACTACTCCATCATTGTCTTATTAGTAGTATTGCTGTTAAGAAATTTGAAGTCTAGGGCGCCTGGGTGGCTCAGTTGGTTAAGCGACTGCCTTCGGCTCAGGTCATGATCCTGGAGTCCCTGGATCGAGTCCCACATCGGGCTACCTGCTCAGCAGGGAGTCTGCTTCTCCCTCTCCCACTCCCCCCTCTTGTGCTCTTTGTCTCTCCCTCACTCTCTCTCAAATAAATAAATAAAATCTTTAAAAAAAAAAAAAAAGAAAGAAATTTGAAGTCTAGGGACGCCTGGGTGGCTTAAGTTGGTTAAGTATCTGCTTTCAGCTCAGGTCATGATCTTGGGGTCCTGGGATCGAGCCTGCATGGGGCTCCCAGTTCAGTGGGGAGTCTGCTTCTCCCTCTGCCTCTGCCCCCCACTTGTTCTCTCTCTCTCTCACACACACATAAAAAAAAAAATCTTAAAAAAGAAATCTGAGGTCTTTCTGATGTCTGATCTTTGTATAAGACTCAGAGGTTTATTTTCTCTGGAAACTTAAAAAATCTGTTGTCTAGATTTCTGAAAATGTATACTATTGTTCTTTAGCGTTTGTATATTTCTATCAAAATTGCAGGATTCTCACCAAGTGCTTTCATTCTGCTATCTCTGTTCTGGGACACTCTAATTAAAGTTTTGTTTTTGTTTTGTTTTGTTTTAAAGATTTTTATTTATTTATTTGAGAGAGAGAGAGAGCACATGAGAGGGGGGAGGGTCGGGAGGGTCAGAGGGAGAAGCAGACTCCCTGCCGAGCAGGGAGCCTGATGCGGGACTCCATCCAGGGACTCGATCCAGGGACTCCAGGATCATGACCTGAGCCGAAGGCAGTTGCTTAACCAACTGAGCTACCCAGGCGCCCCTCTAATTAGAGTTTTTCATTGATATCCTCTCTCACTCCATTTTCCCTGTTCTGGAGCTCCTATTATTCAGATATCAGTCTGCATTGTTTTTCCTTTCAATTTTATTGTGACTCAGCTCTGATTTTCCAACTTGAGGTCTTGTTGCTTTACTTTCTAGGTTATGTTCCTAATATTTTTCTCCATGCCCTCTCGAGATTTTGTAGTTGATATGATACCTTTATATTCCAAGGACAACTTTTTTCTATGTGCATGCACTTTTAAAAATTATACACATGCAGCACATAACATTTTCCACTGGTGGTTGCAACAATATTTCTAGCCTATATCCCCTTCTGATAACTTGCCACTGCCTAATCAAGAAAAATAGCTCCACACTCCACTTTGGAATCCCCATCAAGCGGCAGAGTCTAAATCCTTTCCCCTTGAATCTCTTGTAATGAACAGAATGTCGCTGAGGTAATGCTGCATAATTTTCTAGGCTGTGTCAGAAAAGGTGGGGAAGAAGAAGTGAAAAAGTTACTGCCTTCTGAAATGTAACACTCGGACTATGGCCCTGAGCCACCGCGTAAGCAATCCAGTTGTGAAGCTATCAGGTGCTACGGAATCCCAGCTACACATGGAGAAACCACAGAGAGAAGCACAGAGACAGAGACAGACAAAGAGACAAACAGACCTACAGAGGAGGAACCATGGCAAATAATAAGATTATTGTTGTGACAAGTCATTACATTTTGTGGTGCTAGGCAGCAATGGCTAACCTTAATCTTTTATTTTTTGAGTGTAACATATATGCACTTATATGCATTAACATTATATTATATATACATTATATATGAATGTATGTTAATCTTATATACACGTAAAAGTTGTTTTTATGAGTTTTTCTGTACATATTCTCTAATTCCTTCAAATTGCTTTGTATTTTTTCAGTATGATTTATAATAACAGCTTTCTTCAAATGTCTTGATTGATAGTTTAACTAGATATATAATGTTATGTCCCAAATAATTTTTCCTCAGAAAATTTTAGAAATGTGCCATTTTAATCTAACACTCATTTTTGCTGTTGAAAAGTCTAGTCAGAATCTGATTTTTATTTGATTATAGTAAAAAAAAGATATTCTGGGTATATTTAATCCAAAGTTCTTGTCCTCATAGTTTTAAAATCTCATAACAATAGTTCTAGAAATTAAGTGCCTTCATTTTAATCATTTATGTGGTCTTTTCAGTTTAATCACTGATGTCGGACCTCAGCTTTGGGGAAAAACATGCTGTTTAATATTTGTATATCTCTGCATTTTCTGATCTTTATTCTCGTTCTCTCTCTCTGTTCTTTCTCTCTCTCTCTTTTTCTGGGTTTGTAGTAGCTTATTAGATCTTCTGGATGTATCTTTCCCTGTTTTATCCATTTCACCCCCTCTTAAAATTTGCTTTATTATTTGAAATAAAATTTGTTTCAAATGATTCCTTTATAAAAATGTCCTACATTTTTTCCATTCTCTTAGAAGATACAATTTAATTATTCTAAAGTTATTTTTTAATTTAATTTTATTATGTAATTATTCTAAAGTTCTTAACTATTCTCCAACTTACTTCTGTTCCCCCAGAGAGTGATGCTCTATTTATTAAATAAGGTACTTCTTTTTTTGTGCTACAGGATTACCTAAACTGTTAGTGACATTTTGTTATTCTACACTTGTGTAAAAGGTTCATTAGAGGCTTAAATGAGTTTTCTCCTTCATTAAAAGCCTGACCATTAAATGAGCATGCGGACAACATGCTGTCCAGATAAGATCATCAAGCAGCCAAGCAGTTCCTAAGCAATGCTTGGTAGCAGTTGCTAGGTTAGCTTGACATGCTTCCATAGATTTGGCCGCTAATGACAAACTGAGCCCAACAGATTTAGACAGTTTATTACTCTAAGCAGAGCAGGCTGCCTATACTTGATGTTTGTACTGGTTTCCCTTGCTCCCCAACTCCTAAGGGGGTGATGCAGAATCACACAGTGGGTCTGTCTCACAGCTAAAAGACACTGAGCCCAGAAAATCCCCACGAGAATTTCTAGCATTACCTTTATTGCCCTGGAATAAGCAAATCTTTACCAGGAAGAGAGACACAGAGTTTTTTACCTACTACTCTGAAATACCACTGGGGAGTGAGTTATTTTCTACTTGTACTATTCTGTAATGAAAATTAATTTAAACAAATTGGCTGTTAATATCTAGAAGTAAAGAAATGTAAGAGATTTACGAAAAATTGTCTTCCAAGGATAGAGTATGTCTATCGAGATTGAGAACTTCAAAATAAACTGTGCGAATGGGAAACATGAAGTGAAGCTCCACTGCCACGACCATGCACAACTATTGGGTCTTAGTAATACCCACTTGAGAGCGATAATCACTTCTAGGAAGATATCTGATTGATGTTTTGCTTACGTTGTTAGTAGAGGTAGGAGGAGGGGCAGTCAGAAGGAAAAACCAATTAATACAGCTGACTGTTGAGGAGGAATTAAACTAAATAACTGATGAGTCCAAATTAAAGTTGAAAAGAATACTTCCATCTCAGTTTTCTTTCCTACCACTCTCATTACATGTTTACTTCTGTTCTGGTGATTGGTGTAGCTATCCCTGTGACTCACTCCACTTTTAGTTGCCTATAAAGTCTTCATAATCTTTGTTCAGCTGAAGTCTCATCATTCTCTCTGTTTCTAATCCGTACACATCTTTTTATTTTCTTCTTTTTTTAGGTCGGAAAGGAAATAACCAAGACTGACCTACCTTCAAAAAAAAAAAAAAATAGTGCAATTGTATTGCATCAGATTGAAAGTGTAGGCTCCCAATGCTCTATAAATAAGTGTGGTTTGAATTACATTATTAAATAAAAGATATATTCATGAAAATAATAATTAATATACTATATAATAAAATATAACAGGTTGTGAAGGTTGTGTTAATTTTAGTTTTTTTGCTGTAGAATAGCCAGATTTCTAGCATATTTAAAATCTATAAAAAGTTTCCCTTTGCTCATTTGTTTTGTTTCTTAAATTCCACATATGAATGAAATCATATGGTATTTGTCTTTCTCTGACTTATTTCACTTAGCATAATACTCTCTAGTTCCATTCATGTTGTTGCAAATGGCAAGATTTCATTCCTTTTTATGGCTGAGTAATATTCCATTGTATATATACCACTTATTTTTCTATTCATCAGTGGATGGGCAGTTGGGCTTTTTCTATAGTTTGGCTATTGTAGATAGTGCTGCTATAAACATTGGGGTACATGGATCCCTCTGAGTTAGTATTTTTGTATTCTTTGGGCAAATAACTAGTAGTGCAAGACAGAGACAAACCAAGAAAGAGACTCTTAACAATAGAGAACAAACTGATGGTTTACCAGAGAGGAGGTGGGTCAGGGATGGGTTACATAGGTGATGGGGATTAAGGATGCACTTGTTGTGATGAGAACAGAGTGATGCATGGAAGCACTGAATTAGTATATTGCACGCCTAAAACTAATATAACACTGCAAGTTAACTAACTGGAATTAAAATAAAAACTTTTAAAAATAAATAAAGTCTATAAAATGTAGTTATTTTCTAGGATTAATGAGCTCAGTAGGCCTTCTTTATAAGGTTTAATTAAAATCATTAAGTCAAAGCTCCATTCTTACTGAAAAATCTATTAAAGGTTCTTTTACCTCTAATGATTAAACAAAATTTTTGATTGAAATAACCATTAAACAGTAATTTCTTGGATGACATTTTAAATTTAATGACAAGAAAACTATCAAGAATAGATTTAAAATATTAATAAAATTTAATAAAATATTTAATACATCTCTATTAAAAAGCAGTCCACTGGTCTATACCAGAGATCAATGTATGTGACAGTGGGTATTAATTGAGCACAATTTATTCTTCTTATTGCACACTGATGACTATTACACATTCACTTTTGTTCTAGAGTTGTTCACAAAAATATTTTTACATATATTTTCATGCATTTGAAATGATTTAAAACCAAACTGATAAACTTTAATCACAATTTTTTCATGTTTCTTCTATATAAATCATAACTATAAACTATACCTTAAAGTATTCTTTTCAAATTGGTAGACCACCTCATTTCCTTTGCCTAAATTCTATGAAAAATGTTAATGTGTATGTGTGGTGGCGATGTGGTGAGGGGGGTTTGATGGCTTTCTGTTGGTCAGTACTGTATTCTACAACTTTGAAATACAGCTAAAAGTCGGGTTATTAAAATCTGTCTCTTTTTTCTTTTGTAATTACTTTAGTATCTCTCTGTTTTTAGTAAAATAGAACCTATTGCTGGCTGAAAAAAAGGGTTCAATATATTCCCATATCATTTCATGCTTAATTTCAATTGGGATCCTCTCCAATTAAAAATAAAGATAACACCCCATTAAAATTTCGTAGCTTAATTTCATTTTTGACTAAGTTGTTTGCTTGCATCCTTTAGCCATTAGTCAAGGAAAAAGAAAATGAAATGAATTTCCAGTCTGAAGAAGAAGAAGAAGAAGAAGAAGGGAAGAAGGAGGAGGAGGAGGAGGAGGGGGGCAGGGGCAGGGGGAGGGGAGGAGAGGGGGAGGAGGGGGAGGGGGAGGCTAAGGGGGAGGAAGACAACAACAAACAACAGCAGCAAAAGGAGGAGGAGGAAGAGGCCTGAGGTTGCCAATAGGTAACTCTGTCCACAAGAATAAATAAGTACTTCAGCTTTTTTAGCAACTGATGATGTTCCAACAAAGCTCTGTCTGCTGAATTTAACAATTACTTTAAAATTGGCATAGTCATGAAACAAAATAAGATGAATGGAATGGGTTGAAGATGTAACTAATGATGCATATTAGTTTTCTCAAGCAAGAATTGAATTTAATTGTTTTTAACTCCTTTGAGAAATCATGATAGAAATTTTATATTTTGGGGATGCCTGGGTGAGTCAGTCAGTTAAGCGGCTGCCTTCAGCTCAAGTCATGACCCCAGGGTCCTGGGATCGAGTCCTGCATCAGACTCCTTGCTCAGCGGGGAGCCTGCTTCTCCCTCTGCCTGTTTCTGCCCACTGCTCCCCCTGCTTGTGCTCTCTCTCTCTCTGACAAATAAATAAAATCTTTTCTAAAAAAAGAAATTTTGTATTTTGCTTAAAATGTTTAACACCCCCAGAATTCAAGTTTTTTGAAACAAGATGCAAAGTATAAAAGTACTTTTGTGCCTATTATAATTTTATGAAATATTAAACAAAATAAGCACAGGGAAAAAAAAGACAAAGTGTATGCTTTAAATTGAGAATAATAAAATAAGGATATTTTAAAACAAAGACCATTTAAGTGCTGAAAATCTATAAGACTTTCAGTAAGTAATGCTGAGAATTATTATGTTTTTGGGCAAATTTTCTGTAACTGAACTTGCTTAATACAGTGCTAGTATATTTATCACCTTAGAACATTTGGTTATACAGAAATTACATATAAAATTTAGATAACTGTAATTCTTTAGTAGTTCATTGTAAGCTATTATTGGGATTCTGAATTTTTCTGGAACATTCATAGTTTCAAATATTCTTCCAAACTATTATTTATGTTTAGCAAGCAAGGTCACTATGACAAAATAATATAAGGAAATAAGTAAGTAATAAAATCTATTGGGATGAAAAATTTAAAAAACCTAATTTGTCTGGAGAACTAATTTAGAATACTACATTTTTTATTTTAGATGACTACACTTTATATTGAAAACTATTCAGTCCTCAAAAGGAGTAAGTATATATTTTAAGAGATATTAAAATTCATGACCCTTCTCTCTACGCTTTTGAGATTGAACAAAGAAAATAGTCAAAGTCAAGAAATGAAGATGTCAGTATAGAAACACAAAGAGAAAAAGGAACAGAGAAGAAAAAGTCAAAGAAAAATTATAAGAAGGGGTATCCAGATTATTATAATTTAGATCAGTTTGAGTCAACATACACTTACAAGCATATATACTATGTTAGAATCCAGGGTTCGATAATGGAGAAGTCTTCATTTTTACCCTGCTGTGACCTGCCAATATGAAATATAATGTATCATATTAGTTATTGAAATACTTTACATTAAAGTGTTTTAAGATTTGGTGTCTTTTTGCATGTCCTAATCCTAGTTCATTCGGCATCCTGATCTTATTTTTTATTTTTTAGTGATTTTTTTGTATCCTATCCTTTATTTTATTTTTTTAAATTTTATTATGTTACATTAATCACCATGCATTACATCATTAGTTTTTGATGTAGTTTATCCTATCCTTTAAAACAAACATTTTGCTTAGGGTGGCTTAGTGGGGAGGGAAAAGGGGGGGAGGGAGTTCTGCATAGAATTAATTATTTGTTTTAACCGGCCCCTTTAGACAGTTATTCCCATAAAAACATTCACTTGATTCCCTATTTTGTTTTATTAGGGCACACAAATAAACATCCTGTTAGAAAATAGATATCAAAGGAATTATTTTCCCCTTGTTTAATAGAAATAAACAGATAAAGAAAATAGGCTATGGTTATTTTACTCTTCAGACAAATCATCCTACAAACTTGCTTTAGCCAAGTTGCATATCACAGCCAACTTTAGTAATGAGTAGACATCTGTTGAAATTTATTATTTGGTTCTGAGATTTTTTAGCTATGAATCTGTATATACAAATGTATATCTAGGCACATAAAAGAAACATTCTTAATGAATTGCCTTTTTTAACCAATGAATGCAATTGATCCTAGATCAATATCCAATCAACAACACTTCCTTTAAACATTTCACTATTGGACTGATTCACACTGTAGTACTCCATCTTGAGAAATATGTTTATTGGAAGAGAAAATTCAAAATTTCTGGTCAACTGAAAACATATCTTGGGAAAGGAAGAGAAAAACAGTCTGTTCTAATACAAGAAAATCTGTGGTGAAAATATTACCAAAAATGGATACATCTGACAACAAAACAAGTTAAAACAGTAATTGATAGGTTTTAAAGAAGAAGAAAAAAAAAACTAGTTGCAAAATGACACTTTGAGAACATAAATCCAATTTTCTAAGAAAGAAATGTTGCAATCTAGTTTAATATCACTCTTCAAAAAACAAAGATTGAAAATTTTCTTTTGGAACTATTTAACTGATTAAAATTTAAAAAAAAAAGTTTATTTAATAGGCCAGATTTCAGTTGTAATACTGTTTTAGGCCAGAGAATAAATAAAATGTGTGATTATACTTTCCATGTTTTAAAGTGTGATTTTTAAAAATATTTTGCTACTTTCATATCATTGCTCTTAAATGACTTACCAGTTTTCATTAATATATCTCCAAATTGTGTACACCTATTTGTTTCTTTAACTTAACACTTTTTGATGATTTTACCTTAGCAAGACATGATTCCAGCTGCTCAGCTAAAAGCAAGATTTTCTTAAGGGCGCCTGGCTGGGTCAGTTTGTGAAGCATGCCACTCTTGATCTTGGGGGTGTGAGGCTGAACCCCACGTTGGGTGTAGAGATTACTTAAAAATAAAATCTTTGAAAAAAATAAAAGCAGGATTTTCTTTACTTTTATTGATTAAATTAAAATAAGGTAATGATATTTCCTTTGGAAATATTTCCAGTTCTCAGTGTGTGTGTGTATGTGTGCAATATTCTCTACAGTTCCTTTGGCTTACATGTTTCTGGCATATTAAACAAGCCAGTAGGAAAATATGTTGGGAAAGAAGCCCTACCACCAACATAACACATGGCCAACAGGTAATCTTTACTTATATTGCCACTTCCATTTCTGAATATTTCCTTTAGATTCTTCTTTTCATTTATTTAATTAAACTTGCATTGAATTAAATAAACTAGTGTGTTTTTTTCACTGGTGTGTGCCCTAAATTGTAATAAAGCTGGACATTTGGAGAGGGCTTGATAGACTTTAAAAAGTTTGCATATTCATTATCTAATTTTGATTTTCAAAATTGCAACTTGCATAAACAGATGTTATTATTTCCTTTAAAAATATGAAAACTACACTGTAGGAGCTTAAATCATGTTTTCAAGGAGTTTTGGCTGTTAATGTGCACTGAAGTTGAAACTCAAAGCTATTGAGTCTATAAATAGTTGTCAGTATTTTAAGAGTAAAGCAATTTCAGGTTGAATATTTAATGCTTATAAACTTATATATTCAATAAAAATAATATCCACAGAAATAAAATAAAGTTGTGTTTTCTCTGTGATGTTTTACATAATTTACTAATATACTATAGTGGTACCACATTTGAATTCTAGCTACATAATTTACTAGCTAAATAAGTATCTTTATTACTTAGCTTCTCTAAGCCTCACTTTCTGCTTGGCAAAGTAAAAATAGCAATCCTTGTGTTGCAAAGCATTGTGTGAATTTAGCATTGAAAGTGCCCGGCAATAACTGGCATATACTATGCCTCCAATAAATATTAACTAGTATTATTTTTATCATTTAATGTTTAAACTTATAGATAGTAAAATATATGAATGCAACATAATATGTATGGAATTTGAAAGCAGAAATAGCAAGGGTTTTAAGATAAATTTCATACTATTTACTATTTACTTCATAAATATTTGTTTGGTATAAATTTGCATTTACTTCATAATCAAAAATTTTCTAAATATAAATAAATAAATAGACTTCTGGTTTCCAGTTCAGCCTATGAAAATCTTACAAGTTTCCTCCCTTTTAACTAGAAGTAAAAAGCTGAACAGATTAAAGAATCAATCAACAGCTCTTCTCGGGGCCCTAAAAGAGGGAAAGACACAGGGCAAATTACTGCCCTCAAGATTAGAGGCAGAAAGGGAATCATGGGGACTCAGCTTAACAAACCAGAGATTCATGAGCTGAAACCAACACAGGAACCTGTGCTGGGTGTGGACACCTAAACTATAATTATGAATTGATGGAAGCATAGTGAAGACCCACTCTGAGTTAAAAACACCAAGAGGACTCAGTTATAGGGAGTCCTATACAATACCGTGAGATTTACCTCCAGGAGTTTGAACAGGTTTCCACAGTAAATATCTGAGAAAAATCCTCTCTGGCTCCGAGGAGAGGGAGAGAAGGAACTATTTTGAAATCTGCCAGAGACTGCATTCTGCTTAACAAGGCCTGCCCTCAGGAGAAACTAGTTAACTAGAGCCTAACCTGCTGGGGTATTAACAGAACCTAACTTTCCTAGGAAAGGGAAATACCCAATTTCAGGCAGCTCTAACCTTCCACATGGGAGAGTTTAATCACTCAACTCCAGGATCCTCTAGCCACTCTGACCCACCTAAGTGGTAGAAAAAGAACTGAGAAACATTTGTAAGGTTCACAGTCCAGAGGTACAGGATCACTTATAGAATGCTTTCCTTCCCCTCACACCTCATCATAACATTAACAAAGGACTATTTATTCAGTAAATCAGGTCCAACAATCATGAAAAAAAAATACAAGGCATATTATAAGGCAAAATACAAACAAAATGAACAAAACCACATTTTGAAGAGACAGAGCAAGCATCAGAACCAGACATTAGAGATGTAAGAATTATCAAAATGGGGATTTAGAATAGCTATGATTAATATGCTAAATGCTCTAATGGAGAAAGTAGACAGCACACAAGAACAGATGGGTAATGTAAGTAGATAGATGGAAATCCCAAGAAAGAACCAAAAAGAAATGCAAGATATAACAACAACAAAAAATTGTCACAAAACTGAAGAATGCTTTTGATGGGCTGATTAGGAGACTGAACTTGGCTGAGGAGAAAATCTCTGAGCCAGAGTATATATGAACAGAATCTTCAAAAACTGGAAAGCAAAAACAAAAGATTGGAATGAGCAGAACAAAATATTCAAGGCCCAGAGGCCACCACAAAAGGTATAACATATGTTTAATTATAATACTGAAAAGAGAAGGAGTCTGACCTATAGAGGAATAAAGATAAGTTTCATGTTGGCTTCTCCTCAGAAATTATGAAAGGAAGGGGCAAGCACCCCACCCAAGTGGATGGCTCAGTCAGTTGTGCATCTGACTCTTGATCTCAGCTCAGGTCTTGATCTCAGGGTCATGTTTTTAGTCTACATTGGGCTCTATGCTGGGCGTGGAGACTACTTGAAAAGAAAAGAAAGGAGAAGAGAAGAGAAGAGAAGAGAAGAGAAGAGAAGAGAAGAGAGGAGAGGAGAGGAGAGGAGAGGAGAGAAGAGAAAAGGAAAGAAAGAAAAGAAAAAGAAATGAAATTATGCAAAGAAGAAGGTAGTGGAAGGAAACATTTAAAGTGCTGACAGAAAAAACAAAACAAAACAAAACAAAACAAAAAACCTAACCTGGAATTCTGTACTCTGTAAAATTATCCCTTAAAAGTGAAGGAGAAATAGACATTCTCAAATGAAAATTGAGGGAATTTGTTGCCAGTAGACCTGCCTTGCAAAAAATGTTAAGAGAATATCTTTAGAAAGAAGGAAAATACTGTAGGTTCAGCTTTATATAAAGTAAACAACAGCACTGGAGAAGGAATAAGTGAAGGAAAAATACAACCTTTTTGTTGTTATTATTCTTAATTGATCTGATAGATAACTTTTTTCAAAATAATAATACCAACAATGTATTTGATTGTGTATGATTATGCATGTATCATATAAATGCTTATGTGTGCTTATATTGAAGTAAAATGAGTAACAGCAATTATACAAAGGAAACATGAGAGAAATGAGGATTTTGTTATTATAAAATTCTCATACTATTTGAAAAGTGGTAGAGTGTCATTTGAAAGTGAACTTGGAGTAGCTGTAAATGTATATTGCAAGCTTTAGTCAACCACTAAGAAAAAAATCGAAATAAAAAAAAAAAGTACAACCAGTAGGCTAAGAGAGAAAATGGAATCATATAAAATGCTCAATTAAAACCAGAAAACGCAGAAAAAGAGTGGAAGATTAAAATAGGAACCAAGAACAATGGCAGCAAATAGGAAACAGTAACTAATATGGTATCTATAGCATCTGTATCAATAATCACTCTGAACATAAATGGTCTAAATCCACCAATTAAAAGACAGAGACTGTCAGAGTAGATGAAAAAACAAAACCTAGGTATATGTTGTCTACAAGAGACTCATTTTAAATATAAAGACACGTAGATTAAAAGTAAAAATGAGAAAAATATACCATGCTAATACTAATCAAACAAAAGCAGTTTTAGTTTGTATTAGAAAGGAGTAGCTATATTAATTTCAGACAGAGCAGACTTCAAAGCAAGGGAAGTTATCAGGGATAAAATAGAGCATTACATAATGATAAAAGGGTCAGTTCTCCAAGAAGACAGAACAATTCATAATGTGTACATGCTTAACAAGAGAGCATCAGCCTATATGAGGCAAAAACTGAGAGAATTACAAGGAGAAATGGCTGAACCCACTATCAGAGAGACTTCAATACTCCTCTATCAGAAATAGACAGGATCAACAGGC
Source organism: Mirounga leonina (assembly GCF_011800145.1). Classification (NCBI taxonomy): domain Eukaryota; kingdom Metazoa; phylum Chordata; class Mammalia; order Carnivora; family Phocidae; genus Mirounga; species Mirounga leonina. Next base: position 18,987,463 of record NW_023270865.1, read on the forward strand.
AGAAAATCAATAAAGACATAGTGAACTCAACAGCACAACGAATCCACTGGATATAACTGATATCTATAGACTACTTGATCCAACAACAGCAGAAGACATATTCTCCTTAGGCTCACATGGAATATTCATCAAAATAAACCACAATCTGAGCCATAAAAAACACATTTAACATTTTTAATGGAATAGAATCATACAATGTCTGCTCTCAGAACACATTGATTTTTTTTTTTAAAGATTTTATTTATTTATTTGAGAGAGAGAGACAGAGAGAGAGAGCATGGGTGGGGGGAGGGTCAGGAGGGTCAGAGGGAGAAGCAGACTCCCTGCCGAGCAGGGAGCCCGATGCGGGACTCGATCCCGGGACTCCAGGATCATGACCTGAGCCGAAGGCAGTCGCTTAACCAACTGAGCCACCCAGGCGCCCAGAACACATTGATTTTAAACTAGAAATCAATAACAGAAATATAACTGGAATATTCCCAAATAAGCAGTTTTAAACAACCTACTTCTAAATAACACACATGTATAAGAATATTATGATAAATTTTAAAAAGTATTTTTAATAAATATCAAAATCAGTGGGATGCAGTGAAAGCAATCCTTGGAAATTTACAGCTTTGAAAGCATATAGTAAAAAAGAAAAAAATATCTAAGATCAATTATCTAACTTTCCACATTAGGAACTTAAAAAAAGAAGAGCAAACAAATTAATTTCAAAGTAAGCAGTAGAAGAGAAAAAAAGAGCAGAAGTCAATGATATTGAAAACAGGAAGTCAATAGAGAAAATCAACTCAAAAAAAGTTGGTTTTATGAAAAAAATTCAATAAAATTGATAGGCTCCTAGCTAGGCTAACTAAAGAAAAAAAAAAAACAAAAACAGATGACACAAATTACTAGTATCATAAATGAAAGAGGGGACATCATACAGATCCCATGGACACCAAAGTGTAATAAAGGATACTATGAGTAATTCTATGTGCACAAATTTGATAACCTAGATGTAATGGATCAATTCCTTGAGAGACACAATCTGCCAAACCTCACACAAGCAAAATATATATTTTGCACATATATATATATATATTATAGGCATATATATATTCAGGGCATATATATATTAAAGAAATGGTATAATTAATGACCTTACAAAGCAGAAAGCATCAGGTCCAGTTGGCTTCACTGGTAAATTCTACCAAACATTCAAGGTAGAGATTACACCAGTTCTCTACAATCTCTTTCAGAAGATAGAAGCAGAGGGAATACTTTGTAACTCCTCGTTGAAGCCAGCATTACCTTAATACCAAAACTAGACAAAGGCATTATAAGACAACTGCAGGCCAATATCTCAAAAACATAAATGTAAGATTCCTCAACAAAATATTATGAATCCAGTCAATGAATAAAAAGAATTATATACCACAATCAAATGGGATTTATATATCCAAGATATGCAAGGCTGATCCAACACTCAAAAATTTAATTAAAATAATCAATCTCATCAACAGGCTAAAAAATGTCACATAATTATATGAATAGATAGACAAATGCATTTGGCAAATCCATCACCCATTTATGTTAAAAACTCTCAGTAAATAAGAAATAGAGGAAATTTTTTCACTCATTAAAGAATATCTACAAAAAACTACAGCTAATCGCATACCTTATTTATAATAAGAAAGTCAAAGATTTCCAACTAAAAAGGATATACCCATTCACCATCCTTTTCAACATTGTACTGGAATCTCTAGGTAATTCAATACACAAGAAATGGAAAAGGATATAAAGGGTATAGAGATTAGGAAGGAAAAAAAAATGTCTTTATTCACAGATAACATGATTATCTACATAGAAAATCTGAATCAAAAAAATTGGAACCCATAATCAAATTTGGTAAAGTTGCAGGATATAAGGTTAAAATATAAAAGTCAATCACTTTCCTATAGAACAACAATAAATAAATGGAATTTGTAATTAAAAACCTAATACCATTTACATTGGCACTTCCCAAAATAACATACTTAGGCATAATTCTACTATAATATATATAAGATCTATCCATGTTCATGGACAGGAAAACTTAATATTGTTAATGTGTTAGTTCCTCCCACTTGATCTATAGATTCACTGCAATCCTTAATCTCTATCCTTATTTAATAAGACCTGTTTGTAATACATCTCCCATATCTACCGCCAAAGGAGAATGCATCTCCCTGCCCAGGCTCCCATACCTCATACTGGTCCATCTTATACACAGAATGCCTCGTTCTGCTTATACTCTGACTCCTATTTTGGGCCACTCCACTCTGTATATGCCCACTTCATCCTTCTCTGACTCTGTCAGTTCAACTCCCTATATAAGTTTACTTACCTTACACAGTCTCTTACATTCTATTTCTGGCTGCCATCTCTAAGGATGCTTGCTTACCCTGATTTGGTTCTGAAACCTCATCTGTGCAGCTAAGGCCTTTTCCATCCTAGAAGGGAATGTCTAGTTTGCTCCGTCCCCAATAGATTTAAATGAATTGTCCAGGAGAGAGTTGAAGGGAAGGAAAAGAGAAAAGAGAAAAGAAATGGGGTGTAAAATGATCTTTACCCAGACAACCTAATTGTGTGGAAAATCCTAAGCAATCTATTTTTTAAAATAATAGATCTGCTAGATAGATTAATCAAGGCCACAGTATGCAAGGTCAAATACAAAATAATTTGTATTTCTGCATACTAGCAAAATATACCTGGAAAATTGACTCTAAAATATCATACCTTTTATAATAGCATTAAAGAACATAAAACACTGAAGGAAAACTCTAACAGAATATATGTAAGATCTCTACACTTAAATATATAAAACGTTATTGATATAATTTAAAGAGTCCTAAATATATGGAAAAATATAACATGTTAATAGATTGGAAGACTTGATGTTAAGATGTGTTATGGACTGAATGTTTAAGTCCACCTCGAATTCATATGTTGAAGCCCTAATCCCCAGTTTGGCTGTACTTGGCAATGGGGCCTCTAAGGAGTAATTAAGCTTAAATAAGGTCCTAAGTGTGGGGCTCTGATCCTAAAAGATTGAAGTCTCTATAAGAAGAGACATAGAGAACTCACTCTCTTTTTGCCTCCATGAGCACACACCCTGAAGAAAGGCCATGTTAAAACAGAGTAAGAAAGCAATTACCTACAAGCCAGGAAGAGAGAGCTTTCAACAGAAACCAAATCTGCCAGACCTTGATTTGGGACCTTTAACCCAGAATGGTGAGAAAATAAATTTCTGTTGTCGAAGCCAACAGTCTATATTATTTTGTTATGGCAGCCCAAGCAGATTAATGTAAGTGTTAACTCTATACAACCTGATTTATAAATCCAATAAAATCTAAATAATACTCAGTATATATTAAATATATTTTTGGTGAAATTAAAGTATATTTAAAATACAAGTGCCATGGAATTGTCAAAAATACTTGAAATAGGGGCATGTGGGTGGCTCAGTATGTTAAGTGTCTGATTCTTGGTTTCGGCTCAGGTCCTGATCCCCAGGTCATAAGATCAAGCCCCGGGTAGTGCTCTGTGCTGGGTGTGGAGCCTGCTTGAGAATCTCTCTCTCCCTCCCCCTCTGCCTCCCACTCAGAAAAAAATACTTTAAATAAAATCAAAATTGGTACACTTACTTGATTTCAAAATCTACTTTGAATCTACAGTAAGCAAGATAACATCATAATGGCATAATAATAGACAAGTAGATCAATGGAATGAAATAATCATTCATGATTAGACTATAAGGACAGGGTCAACTGATTTTGACTAAAGCATGACAGGATTTCAGTGAGAAAAGGAAAATGTTTTCACAAATTGTGCTAGAACAACTGATTCTCTATATGGAAGAACAATAGCAGCAACAGCAACAACGAAACCTCTGTTCATGTACTACACTACACACAAAAATGTATGCAAATCTAAATAGAAAATATAAAACTATAATTTTTCCAGAAGCAAATATAGGAGAAGAAAAGCCTCATGACCTTAAGGTAATCAAAAATTTGTTAGACAAGACTCAGTAAGCATTCTATAAAAGGAAAAAAGAACATATATATATATATGAATATATATATTCAAAAGAACATATATATATATGAATATATGTATATATATATAATGGACTTTATTAAAATTAAAACATTTTCTTCAACATAAAGAAAATGAATGAGCCAACCAGAGACCCTGGGAAAAAAATCATTCAGAGTAACTATATATGTGATAAAGAATTTATATCCAAAACATATAAAAAACTCCTATGACTCGGGGCGCCTGGGTGGCTCAGTCGTTAAGCGTCTGCCTTCGGCTCAGGTCATGATCCCAGGGTCCTGGGATCGAGCCCCGCATCGGGCTCCCTGCTTGGCGGGAAGCCTGCTTCTCCCTCTCCCCCTCCCCCTGCTTGTGTTCCCTCTCTCGCTGTGTCTCTCTCTGTCAAATAAATAAAATCTTAAAAAAAAAAAAAAAGAAAACTCCTATGACTCAATTATAGAAGCCCCCAAACCCAATAAAATATTAGGCAAAACTCAAAAAGACACTACATAAAGGTATATCTACAAATGGCCATTAGCCATTTTATTAAGTTATATTAAAGATACTCAATGCCATTAGTCATCATGGAAATACAAATAAAACCACATTGTGTTACCACTATGAACTCTAAGGAATGGTTCGATTTTTAAGACACTAGCCACCAATGTTATTCAAGATGATGAACAACCAACCAGGAGCACTCATATATTAGGAACAAGAGTATCAAATAGTACATAAACTACTTCAGAAAAGTAGAATTTGCTCATTAAGTTTACTATGTACCTAGCTCATGACCCAGAAATTTCACTTCTATGCATTTATGCATTTATAGAGAGAAAGAAAGAAAGAAAGAAAAAAAGAAAGAAAGAGAGAAAGAAAAAAAGAGAAAGTATATGTACACAAAAGGTCCCAAATATCCATCAACAGGAAACTGGATAAACAAATTGTGGTATACTAATCCAACAAAACACCACTCACCAATAACTAGCAATGATCCACTGATAAATACAACAGCACACAAAATCCTCAAAAAATATTCTGAGAAAAAGAAACCACACATAAAAGAGTATCTGCTCTAAATTCATTTATGGGAAATTCTAAGTGAGGAGATACTAATCTCTGTTTGAAGAAATGAGAACAGTCATTGCCTGATGGGAGGCAGTGAGGGGTTGACTGAGAAGGAACACAGGAACTTTCTAGAGTGATGCAAGTGCTTTACTCTTCATGTGATTGCCGAGGCATATATATTTTTCAAAACACATGAGACTACACCTAAGATCAGTGTGCTTTGTTATAGGTAAATTATAGTACAAAAATTCAAAAATGCTTTTCTTGAAGAGATTTATTGAGAAACTTTAAATATGCCAACAAATAGTATATCCCCTTTCTCTAACTCTGTAACTGTGTGTATATTTTTTTCTTTGCTTTTTATTTTATCAGCTATGTTAATATAGAATTATAGAATGTAATGGTATCCCAAATTTGGTCTCACCCAAATACTCCATTTTTAGTGATAGTCAAACCAGAAACCCAAGGTAGTAAGTGTTGGCCCATAATCATAAACAGAATTAGAGGCAGAGCATGGTATTCTACACAAGTGCTGTGATCTACTTTCCAGAAAAATTATCTGCAAGACCGTTTGCCTTAACTATGTATTTTTAGTTTTATATTTAATTATAAGGAACTTCAAACGTTTTTTATGTGGGTTTGTTATACAAATAAATAAATATAGAATAGGAATCAAAGGGAAAACATTAATGTATTGAACATATTATCTCTATAAAGGAATATTGGATATAGAGAATGTATTCTTAATTCACATTTTAAAAATCATTTTAAATGAAAGAATTTTAAATAAACCTCCCAATTAAAAAATGAGCAAAGCACTTAATAGACAGTTCTCCAAAAAAAGATATGTGGATGGCCAACAAGCCCATGAAAAGAGGTCCACTATCACTTGTCTTGAGAGACATAAAAATCGAAACCACAATGACATCCACTGAGATGCCTATTAAAAAACAGAAAGTAAAATAAAGTTTTGGCAAGGATGTGGAGAAATTGTAATGCTTTTGCATTGCTGTGGGAATGTATAAAATAAATAATTTTAGGAATTTTATTATCATACTAATTTTAATATACATGATGTGTAATGCTTTTCATATATATGCTAAAAGAAAGGCAATAAATCCATGTCCCTGAAGACTCACTAAAATTTTTCAAAATAATTTCTATTGTCAAAAACATAGGTTTTCCTTAAAACCATTAAAGTCATTCTAAAGTAATTTGTGCAAATTTATATTTAAAATGACTCTATACTTTTTCCTAGTAGAAATTATTTGGTGTTTTTATAAAATTTTGGTAGGCCTAGTAAATTTATTTCAAATATATAGTTTTTTTTTTCTCAAATCTTTATTCTACATTGGGAAAATACTGTCACCCGTGTGTGTTTGTATGAGCAAGTATGCGCTTTCCTTGAGATATTTTTCTGAAAATGTTCCAGTTTTCTGTTACATTGGGGATCTGCTATTTTCTTAGAAATATTAATTTGCAGAAACATCCACATATGATTTTAACAGTGATAAAATATTTCTATTCAATTTTAACTGAAAATGGGTAAAAGTATAAGGATAGGGCCATTTTCATTCAATGAAAGAAGATTCTTATAGGTTATTTAAGCTCCGCCAAAGCGGTGAGCTGAGGTTGCAAGGCCTGTGTCACTGACAAACTCTCTTCGTTCAATTCTAATTCTTACACTTCCTTTCATAGGTGTTCATGCCAAGGAACTCCCTAATACACATTCTGAAAGGCTACATCATGCAACACTCAAAATACATACTACTTGGTTGGCACTTGTTGTGATGAGCACTGGGTGTTCTATGCAAATGAAGAATCACTAAATTCTACTCCTGAAATCAATATTACACTGTATCTTAATTAACTAGAATTGATATAAAAACTTGAAACAAACAAAGCTCTAGAGTTATCCTTACCTGAAAACAAAACAAAACAAAACATACTACTTGCTTGTTGTCCACTCCTGCAAGTAATTTATGGTTAGTAAAATGCTCTCTGCATTTCTATCTCATCAGACTTCAAGATTCAAAACTGTCTCTTCTAGAGAAATCTAGAAAATTCTGCTCATAATACATTTGTGCTTCACATTTTTTTACTTAATTTGCTTTGGAACCATTTAATTTTTTTACCAATTTTACAAGCTTACTTTTGTGAATGCTTTGAAATCACTTTGGTTTTTCCAAAGAAAGTTATGACCTGGCCAAGCTTACAGTCATATGAGATGAAGAGTGTGTTAGTAGCTGCTGGTTTGAAGGCCTGCTGGCTTATTACCTATAAAGATTTTTTCCTAATGACTTTTTCTAAAACATGATGTGAAGAAAAGAAACAGTGTCCATTAACTCATTGCTTCTTTTAGACATTGAGTGTTACTCAGAATGGAATTTCTGTTATCAGTTAAAATCCAATTTAAGAGTTTTTTATGGAGAAACAATCCTCTCTCACTTTATGTGGCATCCATCATAATCAGCATCTTTGGTAGTCAGTTGTGGATGTTATATACAGGGTAAATATATTAATAATTTATATGCTTCAGTGCATCTTAATAGTGAAATTCATAAGGAGCCTTGAAGATTATGGAAACAAAGGGAAATATTTTAAGCAGTTAGGAAAAAACCAAGATGTAGGAAATAATAGGAACAGCTTCAATTAAAATAAAACAATAAACAGACAAATTCAGAAGAGATTTATTAATGCTAAAAGCTACAGGGGTCAGCAGAAAGAAAATGCCTCAGAGAAAGGAGTAAGTGAGGAATTATGTGACAGGAAAATAAATTAATTTAAGTCAGAGACCAGGAAAGTATTATCATTCAGTTTTGAGTCAAGATCAGTATAAGAACAATAAAACAATAAGAAAGTCAGTGAGAACTAAAGATATTGGTTAGAGTAAAGTAGCAGGAAGGCATGAAGGGGAAGAGTTTACTAACATCTACTGAGTATTTACAATATGCTAGAAAACATACTTAACATATTCCATAAGTTATTACATTCAGTTCCAGTGATATCTTCCTGGGAGGCAAAAAATGCTGCTATATAGTGGTGAATTGGCAAATCTTTAACAACCAGCTCTCCAGTGGCAGGAGGCCTGATGTGTAGTGTCTGTCAATTTCTGTTGTGTAAATATCATGTTATACTTAATTTAAAACTACTGGGGCACCTGGGTGGCTCAGATGGTTGGGCATCTGCCTTCGGCTCAGTGCATGATTTCAGGGTCCTGGGATCGAGCCCCACATCGGGCTCCCTGCTCAGCCGGGAGTCTGCTTCTCCCTCTCTCTCTGCCTCTCTCCCCACTCATGCTCTCTCTCTCTTTCATTCTCCCTTTCAAATAAGATAAATAAAATATTTAAAAAAGGAAAAAAACTACCACCGTGGCATCAACTGACATGTAAACATCCTGAAAAATTAACAATGGGCTCTTACAAGCAGACATGAACTAGTTCCACCACAACACTGCTGCTATGACTAGTCTAAAAACAAAGACACTAATACAAATAATAAATCCAGGAAAGGGTAGACTCAGATTTATATAAACTTGTCTGGTTCAAAAATTCATGATATTTTTACTAAACCAGATTTAAGGAAAAACAAAAAACCTTGGTTTCTGCATGGCTATGGAGGAGTCAGTACAATTCCAGAACTCTGGCTGGGCCAGAAGCTAAAATTAATTTGGAGCTTAAAATGACCCAAGGGACAGAGCTAGAGGAATTAAGTCAATCTTTCTCTGCACATCCAGAATGGGGTTTTTGAAACTTGCCTTACGATTCCAGTTAAAAAATAACAATACGTAGAGAAATCTTCCTCTTCCTCATCTTCAAAAAAACCTAAAGGAATTTAGGAAATCTAGATGGAACAACATCTGCCCCATCTTTGAAGAAACCAAGTGATACGCCAAGGCTAGCCAAATACAGTGAATTGTAAATGGCAGGAGAAAAAACATCAAGAGAGAATGACTGGAGCTGAGGAGCTAAGGAAACACTGGTAGAGTTCAATTTGACAAGGTATTTGACATTACATGACAAGAAACAAGAAAAAAAATCAACATCTTCTTATTTAGAAAAAAAAAGGAATGGTTATGTGGGTTGATGGCAAGAGTACAGAAGATCTGTTTTGACACATGCATGGCAGGGTAAAATGAATCAAACAGAAGAGTCATATTTGCAGGAAGTTATGTTAATAGGAGACTGAAAGATAAGAGAAATCTACATTTTGAACAGTCCTAGAGCCACAAACTTGAAAGGCTCCAAAGAAGTAAAATCTAACAAATAAACAAAAATCTTACCTCTTATTCACATCACTCTCATGTCTAGCTCACATCATATCCACATAATCAGAGAATTCCTTGCACTCTTGCCTCTGCTTCATTTATTTCATATCAATAAGTGGGCCAGATAAAAGCATTTTATTTAGTAATGAGTTAAAAGGGACCAGCTCAGAATCTATATAATTATACTAGACTAAGGAAAAAAAAAGGACCAAAAAATACAAACAAACAAAAAAAAGGTCATTAGAAAATTATGATGAAACAGGTATGAATTTTTTTTACAGTGTAACACAATTTATATGGAATTACAAAATATCATACAGGTACTAATTAATGTAGGAAGTGTTTTTTTAAGCCACATAAAAATGATAAACACAACATGCATGGTAACAGGCATGAATTGTTAAAAATTGTAACAAGAAAATGTGTTTCTCTATAAAAAAAAGTCCAAATGATTGACACAAGACTTGATAGAAGATATTCCAATAACACAGAAGAGGGCTAAAATATACACAGAATCTAGGAAAAAATGAGAAAAATAAAATGAAAAAAAAGGGACGGTAACAGTGGAAACAACAAAAGAGACAGTAGAACTTTCTATAAACAGTAAACAAAAGAGAAGTCTAGACAAAGAAAAGCAAGGAAAATTTATTAGAAAGATTAGATAGACACATCCAATAAAAGTCTGATATCCAAAATATACAAAGAGCTCTGAAAACTCAACAATAAGAAAACAAACAACCTAAATAAAAATGTGCCAAAGATGTTAAAAGATACTTCACCAAAGAAGATATACAGATGGCAAATAAGCATGTGAAAGTATTCTCTACATCATATGTCATCAGGGAAATGCAAATTAAAATAGCAAAGAGATACCACCACAGATCTATTAGAGTGGCCAAAACCCAGAACACTGACAACACCCAGTTTTGGGGGGATGTGAAACAACATGAACTCTCATACATGTTGGTGGAAATGCAAAATGTTATAGCCACTTTGGAAGACGATTTGGTGGTTTCTTTTTTTTTTATATAAAGATTTTTATTTATTTATTCATGAGAGACAGAGAGAGAGAGAGGCAGGGGGAGAAGCAGGCTCCCAAGGAGCAGAGAGCCCAATGCGGGACTCGATCCCAGGACCCTGGGATCATGACCTGAGCCGAAGGCAGATGCTTAACCATCTGAGCCACCCAGGCGCCCAATTTGGTGGTTTCTTACAACAAATTCTTAATATGATGATCCAGCAATTGTGTTCCTTGGTATTTACCCAAAGGAGTTGAAAACTTATGTCCAACCAATACACAGATGTTTACAGCAGCTTTATTTATAACTGCCAAAACTTGGAATCAACCAAGATGTCCTTCCATAGATGAATGGATAAATAAACTGTGGTACACTCAGACAATGAAATATCATTCAGTACTAAAAAGAAATGAACTATAAAGGTATGAAAAGACATGGTAAAACCTTAAAAAATGCATATTATAAAATAAAAGAAGCCATTCTGAAAAGACTACATACTGTTTTATTCCAACTATATAGCATTTTTGAAAAAGGTAAAACTATGGCAAAAAGATCATTGGTTACCAGTGTTAGGGAATGCGGAGAGATAAACAGATGGAGCACTGGGCAGTGACATAATCCCTATGATTCCACAATGGTGGATACATGTCATTATACATGTCCAAACCCATAAAATGTACAATATAAAGAGTAAACTATAAGGTAAACTATGAACTTTGGATTATTAGGATGTGTTGATACAGGTTCATCAATTGTAACAAACATACCATTCTGATAATGGGGCAGCTGTGCATGTGTCTATGAGAAATATCTGTACTTCTCAATTTTGCTGTGAACCTAAAATTAAAATATGAAAGGGAATAAATAACAAGAAAAACTTTACAGGGGAGATGCCATTTTTATCCAATCATCATAGTTGTCCCCAGTAACAGGACACATTGAAATATTGTACCACCTGATAGGACGCAATGAGAGCAACATCACTTCTGTGATCTCCTGCCAAAGATGCATAACCTAAATCTAATCGGGAGAAAATATCAGACAAACCCAAGCTGAAGGACATTTTACAAAGTAACTGGCCTGTCTTCTTCAAAGATGTCAAGGTTATGAGGTCAAAGAAAGATTGAGAACTGTATCAGAACACAGAATGAAACCAAAAAAGCATGAAAACTAAATGCGATGTAGAACAGTGAGCTGCATCATTTCCTTATAAAGGATGTCACTGGGAAAAGGGGCAAAATTTGAATGGGACCTGAGGTAGATGTTTGTACTGCAGTAGTGTTAATCACAACACAACCATTAAAATAAGGAACCTGTGTAAGAGAAAGCCTTCGTTTGAAGAAAATAACTGCTAAATTTTTCGGATGTGGAATAAAAAGATTTTGAGAGGGAGAAAAAAAAAAAAAAAAAGAACAAAAGAAGTTGTTTCCAAGAAGAGAATCAGGAAGAAAATTCAGGTAACAAAACAAATACTTTGGGGCGCCTGGGTGGCTCAGTTGGTTAAGCGACTGCCTTTGGCTCAGGTCATGATCCTGGAGTCCCAGGATCGAGTCCCGCATCGGGCACCCTGCTCTGCAGGGAGTCTGCTTCTCCCTCTGACCCTCCCCCCTCTCATGTGCTCTCTCTCATTCTCTCTCTCAAATAAATAAATAAAATCTTTAAAAAAAAAACCAAATACTTTAACTTCATAAAAATAATCAAATTGTGTAGGAATACATACTCAAATGGCTAAATACAATATGTACTGGTAAAAATATAGTTGAAACTCATAATAAAACTCTTAGAGACTTCCCATTTTCAAACATGGTAGATAAATTGCTTGGAAAAACTTAGGTTGAAAACAATTTAAAATGCTGGAGAGAATATAAACAATGGTAAAAGTAATAAATTGGTAAAAGTAATAAAGACAAGATGCAGCAACAAAATCTAATGGAAAGTAAAAACCTAGACTAGTTAGTAGAACAACAGATCACAAAGATGCTTTTTCTATGAGAATATGTTTATACAGGAAAACTCACTTTTCAGTTTTGTGGCCTGCCTTGGGTAACAGGCACACTATTCAATGCCAAAGATAGAGATTCAACATGCAAAAATTAAACAGCTACGAACAGCTGCTCATGCTATGGAACCGGAGAGAAATTTACCTTAAGTGAAGCTCTAGGAATAAAGGAAAGTCAATGCATACATAATAAAGGTGAAGAGAAAACAACTGACCAGGAGAAGCTCTGCCTAAAGGCTGGCCCTCACCAATATTTTGAAACAGATTAAAAATGTGCGAGTAAACCAGAGAACTCTGAGATAAAAACTTGAAAGCAGTCAGACAAAAATAGTTTAGTTATCATCAAAGGGGAGGCTGACTGTCAGGTGATCTCTCAATAGCAACAATTCATTAACAATGCAGGAGACAGAAAAATGTTACCTGAGGTGGTCGCCATTCTCAAATTCTATACCCACAAAAATTGACTTGTTAGCACAAGGCCAGAACTATCATCAGATAAACAAAGCTGAAAATATCGTCACCAGTGTGTGTATTAATAAATATTAGGGCAACTGATTCCTAAACGAATGTCTGAGATCTAAGAAGAAACAGTGAAGAGAATGCAAAATACGTAAATCTAAAGCAAAGAAGGAACATAAAAGACAATGATAGTGTAATTCATGTTGGAGAAGAACAGCACTAACATATTCTGTGATACTTGTACAATCCAGCCTCTAGTTCACTTTACAGATTAAAGAAACTCTTCAAGATATTTTACAACAACAAACAGAAAAGAGTGTGAGAACCTGCCAGAGCATTAAAAAAAAAGATGCTCACTCCGTATCATGTATATGATGAGAAGAATGTAAGCACTATTCAAACTACTCTAAGTTTCTTAAAATAAATAGAACACTTTAATTCTCAATATTTCTAATCTTTAAATTATAGCAGACTCAGTAATATTAGTTTTATATTTTTTCATGTCCTATAAATTTATAGCAAATATTAGACGGGTTTTTTTTAAAGCTTTGACAAAAATAAAGCAATTCAAAAGTTATAGAACAGTTGTATTTTACTCAGTGATTATTAAGAACACACTACATGGTTTCAGCTTGCACAGACATTTTTATAGTCCCATACCACCATACAGAAAAAGGTCTTTCTGTATTATTATCCCAAACAAACCACAAACACAGAGTCAATGCACATTTTGTGTGTATGTTAAGGGGTAGATAATAAATATTTCAACTTTGAAAACCACATACAGTCTCTATACCATATTCTTCTTCTCCTTTTTTTGAAAACCCAGCCTTGAAAACATGTTTAAATTATGTTTATTTAGGTCATTGGCTAAAAGCCTGCCATCTGGAATTAGGTCATCAACCATAGCTTACCTACTTCTGCACTAAGATAACAAAATGAAGAGTTACAGCTAATAAGCTGAAACAGAAAGTAATAATACAGGATTATAAAAACAAATCAATTCCTTCAAGAGGAAGTATAAAAAGAGAAAAACAGCAACAAAACCAAATAGTACAAATAGAAAAAGCAGGATGATAGACTCAAACCTAAACATATCAATAATCATATTAAAAGTAAATTATCTGAATACCTAAATATATAACTTAGAAATGCATCATTTTGAACTTTTACCAAGAAAGTGTCTCCACTAGAATGAAGAATAACTGTAAAAAAGGAGACTATTTTCAAGTAAATTCTTCATAGTTGCTCAAACTGATCTGAGATAAAAATGTAAACTTGCCCCTCAGTATACCCTTCATCCTCAGTCTGAAATTTTAGAGCAATCTATGGCTCCATCTTTCTAAGAATTAATTAAAGGTATTTTGTCTAAAAATTAACAAACATTTGACTCTATATTCCTTTAAGATGTTTTGTGTTGTGTCAAAACATAAGTTTTAGGAAGGTCAGAACTACATCTGACTTGTCATGCTAGACACTTACCTTCTAACACTAATACTGTTGTTGGGAGTTTGGATAGGTTTCCATCTGTTATTTTATAAATAGTATTTCTGTAAACATTTTTTTTTTTGGAATTAATAACTTCTAAGTTGTACATTTGCCCAGGCCATGATATGATGCTGAGAATGACACTTGACCTCTGTGGTCTTCAGAATCCCCAAAGCCCATAATCACAGTCTGCTCTTGTGAACAATATCAGGATAACTCAATGGACAGACATTCTACAAAATACCTGATTAGTACACCTCAAAAATGTCAAAGTCACCAAAACAAAAGTAGCAAGAGAAACTTCCACAGTCCAGACGAGCCTAAGAATACATGATAGCTAAATGCAATAGGGTCTCCTATTAGGATCCTGGAAAAGAAAATGGTCATTAGGAAAGATATAATGAAATCTTAGTGAAGTATGGAGTATAGTTAATAATAATGTATACATATTGTTCATTACTTGTGACAAACGTACTGTAGTCATTTAAAATCTTAACAATAGGGGAATCTGGGTGTGCAGTTAATAGAAACTCTCTACACTTTTGCAACTCTTCTGTAAAACTAAAATAATTTTTAAATAAAACAATATATTTTTTGGTCTTTTTGGGACTCCCTTCTGCATTATTGTTTTGTTTCTTCCAAAAAATATTTAATAGATAGCAAAAATGCAATTTACAAAAAGTAAGAAGGAAAGAGAACTTGAGTATCCCTGTGAGGGTTAAGGAAAATAAGAGTCCAGGTTTCTTTACAATAAAACTACTTATCATAGGGTATTTTTAATGAATTCTAGCTAACATTCATGAAAGCTATAATTCATACATACAAATTATTTAAGGTAATGGAAAAAGTGGTAATATTTCCTATCTCATTTTATATGATTATCATAACTTTGATATCTAAATATGGTAGGAATACACCCAAAGATATTTCACAGGGTGATATCTTGGATAAAAATACATGATTTTACAACAGTAGGATTTTAAACAAAATAAGAGCAAATGGAATATCATAATGGAAAGCTATTATATCATTACCAAATGTGCATTTTTTCAAATCTACAAGTTTAGTTCGAATAAGAAAAATCATTTAAGTTAATCCCTCAGATTAACATATTAAAGGGAAAATAAACAACTCAATAGATACATCAATATGTTTGGTAGCATTTCGTATTCACTTATGACTTAAAAACAAAGCATACTAGGACAAAAAAGCAATCTTTAGCATAATAAAAATATTTTTAAAAACAACCCTAACAAACTTCACAATTAATGGTAAAATGTTGAACTCTTTAAAAAAATCATGAACAGAATAAAGATGCTCCCTTTCATATCATTTATTCAATATATCATTACAGTTTTCTTCAGTGCAGAAAGACAAAAAAAAGCTCCTTTTTTTTTTCTCGATCCCACTAACATTCTCTCCTGCTATATATTGCTGCATACATTGCTCCTTATTGAAAGACTCTCTGAAGTTGCTGGCATGAACTTACTCCAATTTCTCTCTCTTCACTCCATTTTAAGTCCACTGCAATAAGAATTCTGAATGGCCATGTCATTGAAACCATAACACAAGTTCCCCTATAATCTCCAAAGTTAGCATTCAATTCAAAACTCCCAAATACTTGATACTCCAGCAGCTCTTTACACAATTAATACATTCTCTTCTCCAAACATTTTCTTCACCTGTATTCTAAGACCCCCAGGCTCTTAGTATTCCTTGCAGTTCAAGGAATATTCATCCTCCATTGCATTTGTTGTTTTTTCTTCTCTCCCCGCATATCCTCCTCTACCTCACATGTATCTCAATGTGGGTTTGCCCCTGAAAACAGCCTACATTCTCTTTTCTCATTATACTCACTTTCTTGATATCATACAGTCTCATGATTTCAAACATCACCTATATGCTCATGACTCCTAAGAGGTTCCAGCTTGAAAGTCTTTCCTGAACTTATATAAACCCTCAAAACTCCACTTGTTTTTTTTTTTTTTTAAAGATTTTTTTTTTATTTGAGAGAGAGAGAGCACAAAAGGGGGGAGCGGGAGAGGGAGAAGCAGACTCCCTGCCGAGCAGGGAGCCCAATGCGGGACTCAATCCCGGGACTCCAGGATCATGACCTGAGCCGAAGGCAGTCGCTTAACCAACTGAGCCCCCCAGGCGCCCAAAACTCCATTTGTTTTAATACATCTAAAAGATAAACTCTAGTTCTTAGTCCTACTGCTCAGTTACTTCAAGTAAAAGCAAATCCATCTTTCCAGTAGCTTGGACCAAAATTTTTTGAGTCATATACAACAATCCCTAACATTCCATGTATAATACTGCAGAAATGTCTCTTGTATCAACTTTAAAACCAGAAGCCAGAATGGCATTTTTAAAACGTAATTCATGTAATGCTAGTCTTCTGCTAAAAAATCTACAATATCTTCCCATTTCACTCAGGGTAAAAGTCAGAATACTTACAAGGTCCTGTCCACACTCAGCCCCCTATTTGTGCTGCAACAAATTCCCACAAACTCAGTAGTTCAAAACAACACAAATTAATTCTCCTATAGGTCTGGAAGGCAGAAGTTTAAAATCAAGGTGTTGGCAGGGCTCCATTCTTACTGGAGGCTTCAGGTACCTCCTCAAGGTTTCCAGATTCTGGAGGCTTTTTGCACCCCTTGGCTTGCACTGCTCCCTCCATGTTCAAAGCTCATCACCCTAACCTCGAGTTCCACTGTTACATCTTTTTTCTGACTCTGACCCTCTTGCCTCTTCCCATGTGATTACATTGGGATCACCTGCATAAAGCAGGCTACTCTCCCAATTTCAATGTCCTTTATTTCATTATAGCTGCATAGTCTTGTTTTGCTATTTAAAATAACATATTCACAAATTCTGACAATTAAGATGTGGATATCTTTGGGGGCCATTATTCTGTCTACTATCCTCTACAAGCTCTGGGCATCCCATTACCTCTCAGCCTTCCCTTTCCACCACCTGTTTCTTGTTCCTTTGTTCCACACTCACGTTCTTGCTATTCCTTGAATATTCACAAGAAACCTCCTGATTGGAGTGTTTGCAGTAACTATTTCTTCTTCGTGCAAAAAAAAAAATTATATATATATGTATATGTGTGTGTTTATATATATATTCCACTGATAACTGCTTAGTTACCTCTTTAACTTCCTTCAAATCCTTTGCTCAGATATCACCTTCTCAGTGAGGAAGTATCTGACTACCATCTGCTATGTCTCATCCCCCAATATTCTTCACCCCTTGTTTTATCTCTTCTTTTCTTATGGCACTCTTCATCTTCTAACATATCAATAATGGATTTGTTATGTTTATTTTAACTTGCCTTCATTTCCACTAAAAATGTGAGTTTCATGACATAGGATGTGTCTTTTATTCAGTGACCTAGTGAAATAATAGGTGCCTGATCCACACATATTATGGATTTGGGGATGAAGTAACCCCTAAGAAAAGAATAGATGACTTAGAGAAATAATTGATAAAACACTTGAAAAACGTTTTCACAGAAATGAAATCTCACTATTATTTAGGAAAATGCAAATTAAACCACTAGATTCGGGGGGGATTTTTTAAATAACAAGTTTGTATGTCTAGAGTAACGGGGACTCTCATATACTGCCAGTGGGAATATGTATTGGTTAAAATTTAGGAAACTAATATGGCACTATCTGGAAAAATTGAAGCTAGACACAGAGCAGTTTTACTCCTAATTATATACACTAAACTAATTCAATATACATACGTATCAGGATGCATGTTCAGATGTTCAAAGAAGCACTGTTAGTGATAGGCAAAGCTAGTGGGGAGGAACAACATCATAGATCCATTATTAATAGTATATCACTAAATCCAAACATATTTATATAAAGAGATCCTCTGCATAACAATATGGGTTAATTTCATATAGATGAGCAAAAGAAGAAAGACACAAAAGAATATATGAACAATGATTATACCTAATTTCAGAAATATTTAAAACTCTATTATTTTGTTTAGGAATGGCTACATAGAATTTCAAACTGTAAAGAAAAGCAAGGCATTATTAACACAAAATGAAGCTTATTGACACCTTCATAAGGGATAAATGGTGTTGTTAATACATCCATAGAGAGGGTTTCATAAGGCTAGCAATTTTCCATTTCCATTGATTTATATTTATTCATTAAAGTGTAGATATGTGTTTTATTCAAACTTCTGTATGGATTACATTGGAAAATTAAAAAAAATAAAGATCAGTTAATAAGAACTTACAGATAAAAACACCTACCTTGTCAGTAGAAAAATTGGTAAAAGATATAAACACTCATTTAAATAAATGGGAAATGCTTTAAACACATGAAGAAATATCCATCCTTATTTAAAATAAGAGAAATATGTTTTCATTCATAAGACTGGAAAAATTTTAAAATGATAATTCAGAGATTGGATACAATTGTGGGGAAATAGTTACTTTCATCCATTGCTGTTGACATGATAAATTGAAACATCGTTGGAGAGCAATTTTGCAATACCTATGAAAGTTTAAAATTTCTCAAGACTTTGCTTCAGCATCTCCACTTTTAGTCATATTCCTAAAGATATATTAGCAATGTGTGAAATAAATTTCCTATTATTACTAAATGATTTTTTAAAATAACTAAATGCCTGTCAAAAGGAAAATGATAAAA
Source organism: Mirounga leonina (assembly GCF_011800145.1). Lineage (NCBI taxonomy): Eukaryota > Metazoa > Chordata > Mammalia > Carnivora > Phocidae > Mirounga > Mirounga leonina. The sequence goes on from NW_023270865.1 coordinate 19,006,504, forward strand.
CAAATTATGATACATCCACAGGAAAGAATACTATGCAGCTATTAAAGTTTTTTTTTTTAATGTAGCATATCTTTATGTACTGAAACTGAGATTCTCAAGTCATATTTTTAAGTTAAAAAAACACATTATATAAGATTGCATAAAGTACATCACCATTTATGTAAAAACATACATCATACATGTGTGTTTACAAAGTTCTATAATGTCTCTTGAAACATATACCCACTGCCAAAAAGCACCTGGGAAATGCAATTGGTTCTTAGGAAGAGAACTATGGATGTATGAGGATCATGGCGGGAGTCTTAGTTTTAACTGAATACTCGATTTTACCCTTCAAATTTTATACAAAGTGAAAGCATTATCCATTCCATATATAAATTAAATAATAAATACATGACAAAATAAATTTGACATCTCTGTAATATGGTAGAAATATCCCTGGGGTACCTGGGTGGCTCAGTTGGTTAGGCATCGGCCTTTGGTTCAGGTCATAATCCCAGGGTCCTGGGATTGAGCCCCATATCAGGCTTCCTGCTCAGCAGGGGGTCTCCTTCTCCCTCTCCCTCTGCCCCTCCCCCTGCTCATGCTCTCTCTCTCTCTCAAATAAATAAAATCTTGGAAGGAAGGAAGGAAGGAAGGAAGGAAGGAAGGAAGGAAGGAAGGAAGGAAGGAAGGAAGGGAAAGAAAGAAAGAAAGAAAGAAAGAAAGAAAGAAAGAAAGAAAGAAAGAAAGAAAGAAAGAAAGAAAGAAAGAAAGAAA
>NW_023270865.1:19007272-19048809 GCF_011800145.1 Mirounga leonina
AAAGAAAGAAAGAAAGAAAGAAAGAAAGAAAGAAAGAAAGAAAGAAAAGGGAATATTCTTGTTACCTACACAATTTTAGTTTTCTGTTGATGTCATTAAGAAAAGTCAGCTAACATACTCACCATTCTACTGCTTAAATAAGAATATAATTTTTTTGGTGAGGTAACACACATAATATTAATAAAAATAAGAATGTTGTAGGGGCACCTGGGTGGCTCAGTTGGTTAAGCGACTGCCTTCGGCTCAGGTCATGATCCTGGAGTCCAAGGATCAAGTTCCACATCAGGTTCCCTGCTCAGCAGGGAGTCTGCTTCTCCCTCTGACCCTGGCCCCTCTCATGTGCTCTCTCTCTCTCTCTCTCTCATTCTCTCTCTCTCTCTCAAATAAATAAATAAAATCTTAAAAAAAATAAGAATGGTGTAATGAGGTGTAATAGCGGTTAGCATATACTCTGGAGTCATACTTTCTGGGTTAGAACTCCAGCTCTACAAGTTACTTGATTGGTGCCCTTAGAAAACTTATTTAGACAATATGGACATATTTTTCTTACTTGTAAATGAGAGATAATAAAAAACTACCTGATGTGATTACTAGAATATTAAGTAATCATAAATAAAACAAATTTTATAATTATCATTATCAGGATATCTCAGGATGTTTCAGATTATTATAAATTATATCATAAAACTATATGTAATAATATTTACACCACTTTTTTTTTGGTTCCAGAAGTATGTTAAATATTAGTAGAAGAAAGGTGCTAATTGTTTTTAATTGTTTTATTTCTGTTGGTGATTTAAGTGAGAATACTCTTTTTGTTTGGTGATTATGATTATGTGTGATACTGACTGCCAGTTTAATAGATATTTTCAATTCTAATGTTTTTAAAATTTTTTAAGAGTTATTTATTTATTTGAGAGAGAGAGAGCACAGAGGGAGAGTGAGAGGGAGAAGCAGACTCCCTGCTGAGCAGGGAGCCTGACATGGGGCTCAATCCCAGGACCCTGGGATCATGACCCAAGCCGAAAGCAGACACTTAACCTACTGAGTCACCCAGGCGCCACTTCAATTCTAATTTTTAATAAGGAAAGTGAGTGCATCTGTTGTGCACATTCACATCCTCTTCTTCTGTCCACATCATAATATCCTATCTCTAGCTCTTCATCATTTCAAAATATCTCTCACTCTTCACTTAATTTGTCTAATGGTAACATGCCTATGAGAAACTGTGTGTTGCCTTCTTCTGTCTAAACCAAAGCTATCTATCTGACTGCCATTTGTCTCAGATTATTAGAATATCTTTCTCCTTGGTCCACACTGTTTAAGTTGCTACACTTGTCTTTCGGTTGCATTTGCTTTACACAACAAGATTAGTTACCTATTCCTTGGAGCTTTTTCTCTTGTTTGGCCTCTATAATAATCCTACTCTTGCTCCTCTTCCCCACCACCCAGCTTCTCCTTCTCTGCCTCTACCTCTCTGTTACTTGATTTTAAATCAAAAGTCATGTCCTTGATCTTTACTTTATCTCTTTATTGTTTCCCTTCAACTCAACCATCACGGATGCAGAAGCTCGGTTCATTCATGACTCACAACTCCATCCTTCTGCTCTGCTAGACTCAGAATAGTCAAATGCATATGTACAAACTAAATTTGGTACTAGATTTGATGCAGGTTTGTGACAAAATTGGTGTCAAGGAAAATTGAAAAACTCAGTGGTCTCAGAGCTTTTTGGGGGGGTACTTGGAAGACACAACACTGAACTGAGAAGTTCACTGATGGAATTTAAGCTAAACAGCAGCCAAACTAGGAAATGTTCCTTTAGAAAAACTGTCTATAATAGTATATGTTCTTACTTGGTAGAATTTCCTACTTGGTAAAATAATTTTAGTACTGTGATGAGAGTTAACATCTTAAATTAAAATTCTAAATTTAATAGTTTTATATAATCCATAAACACATAAAGTATGGTTTAAAATGTGAAGTTAGTGAAAGAATTTTACCTAAAGAGGGAATATGAAATTTACATAAAATACCCTTTGCCTATTGTAGATTTGGGTTCTAAAGAGAGAACCAAAGGTGTATATATCATATCCCAGCAAAATTACTGCTCCCTTTTCTTTTTTTAAAGATTTATTTATTTATTTCAAAGCTAGAGAGAGAGAGAGCACATGCATGCATTGGAGGGGGGCAGAGGGAGAGGGAGAGAAGCTGACCCCCGCTGAGCCAGAGTCCCACACATGCACGTGGCTGATCCCAGGACCCCAAACTCATAACCTGAGCCAAAATCCAGAGTCAGATGCTTAACCAACTGAGCCACCGAGGGGCCCCTGCTCCCTTTCTTAAATTTAGTCCATCTACATGGAAACTTACATGTTCATACTGTTCTTTATTTTAGCTTTTAGTTACAATTATGAGAAGCCACGAACATTTACCCAACATCACAATAACAATGGCAATAGTAATAATAATGATAATAAAACAAAATATTAAGATTAAATAATATTCTTTAATAAAATGAATGTAAAAATGTAACTACATTACGTGAAAATTTAACAATTCACTTCAGAAAATTTATTAAAGTGTCCCTTCCTTTTCATGTGTTCATAAGAAGCAACTGAGAATTTGAATATATGAACATATACCCAAGTATGAGACATAGATGAGCAAATACTAACATACCACCCCACTTTTTGATTTTCTTTACTGATAGAACCTTATTCTTCAGTACAATGGAGACAAAATTTAATTGAATATATAATTATGTATTGTCTCCAAGAAAGAAAATGAGAGGGCTTTGGTAGAAATTCATAATACCGTAATAATAATTTCCCATGCTTCATGACCATTACACATGCACCTGTTATGATAAATTACATTGATTTATGTGAGATTTAATGCATTTTTTCATCTATAGAGATTTCTCTCAAGTTTTTGCTAAAAGTAATCGACTTTTCACATAATCTTCATTATAAAATGATTATGTTTCTTAAAAGTTTATATTTGAAAAATGATGGGTCAAATTGTAATTTAAATTTTTATTTGAATTTGACTATTTTTCTGTAATAGGTAAAGCTTTTCAAAATTTATTTGGCACAGAAAAATTTTGAGTCATTCTGTGTTATCAGTCTATTATTATTTTAATAATATTTACTTCTATCTACTTCCAAGTATTACTAGTCTTTGTGAATTCATTGGCCTAACAGAAAAAAAATTAGAGAATAAATCCATAATTATCTTTTATCTAAAATATATTCCAATAAAAATAATTTCAAGTGATATAACATAGGGAGGTAGATTTTAAAAGAGGCTATGTGACAAGCTGAAGAAAAAGAGAAGCAGCAGCTTCTGTGGGTATACAATTGGTGTATAATAATTAATAAAATTGTGAACATGAGACAGGAATATACAAAAGGAAGGCTTTGGTGGGAAACAAAAGATCACAACATTCACAGCATTTCTGAGTTAGTAACTCAAAGGGGGAAACTCAAGGGGGAAAAGACGGAGGATGGGAGGGTAGACTTCCCACAAATCCCTCGAGGACAGTATGGACAGCGGAGTGTGGTAAATGTGTTTAGGTGGTATGTGTGTGTACGTGTTTCAAGAAGGTTGTAAAATGAAGTCATGACATGTATATGTGAATAATCTTGATATTTGGTAACACATCATGTAAATAACTTCATGGAAGAGTGTAGTAAACATATGTTATCACTACTATCAGTAAGAATTTATAAGTAAAAGGATGACTGTGGTTGCTATTTACATGTGAGCATCCCATACTTAATTCTATTTATCTTATTTTTTTTAACATTCAACATCTGACATTTTGCTATTTTTGCTATATTTTGAAACTGCTAAAAGGGAGCCTATTTCCTCTTATTTTAAATGGGAAAAAACAGAACGCTCGCACATTGACCTAAACTCAAAACCAATTTCCTAAAAAATACAGTAAGACCTGTATAATACAAATAATATGCTATAATGTTAATATGTAAAATACTTAAACCCGTATTACCTGATCATCTAAAGGTTAATATGAATGAATATGGCTTCTCTTTGTGTTTATAAATCTTGGATATACATTCTTTTTGACAGCTTTTGTTATCTTCAAAACACCTATGTGTGGTTTTGAAGTTTTATCTTCAATGCAAGTGTATCTGGAATGCAATTCAATACCTTCATAAATATTGCTTTGTTAATATATTATAGCAAGCTTTGAGAATGTAAGCATATTTTCCCTATACAAGTGCTGGCTGAAATATCATTGTATTGAAAGATATAAATATTATATGTGTTTTGAGAATTAAAAACCAAGAGGTCGTCTGCCTTGAAAACATTATCAAGGTTCTGCAGGGCATGTCCCTATTTAAAAATGTTTTTATTACCTCTTGCTTGAGGATTAGTGTAAAAAGGTCTTAAAAACTCTAATGCATATTCACTTTATTTTGTGGTCTTTATGTATCAGGGAAATAATGTCTCTGTTCATCCAAAAGTCCAAGAGTCCCTTCATCAGGAAGGTCTATAACCATCTAATCTAAAGGATTCTCTGCCAATGTCTATCAAATCATCCTGATTTATTTTCTTCCAGGGCTTCAATTAATAAGGTCCAAATAGAAAATAATTGTATACCACCACTAAAATCAGGTCTCTATATATTGAACAGCTAAACAATTTTCTGTTGTTGTTTTTGTTTTTTAATGTAGGTCTTTTTGGTCCTGTTTGGATTTAAAAAAATATATATATATAGTCACCTGGAATTTTTAGTTTCAAGAACAATATCATTACAGTTATTAAAATATCCAACTATCTGAAGAGAACATTCAATGTCCATTAAAATGTTTGCAATTCCCTGAACTCTTATGTAGTGTAAGTTTCTCCACATACTCGATTCAGATCTGTTCACCCCAGGAAGACTGCAGTGGGGAGGCTGGGGCAGCTTCCTATCTCTATCTAGTTCCAACTACTCTATCTCCATTGTAACCAGGTTTGACTTGATTGTAACCATATGGCAATAAGGAACATGGTCTAATATGGTGGGCACACTTGGCATTTCTGGTATTCTGTTTAAAGTTGAGTTATTCTTTCATGGATCACATTTTTTTTCAGTTTTTGGAAGATCTCTCTTCCAGAAATCTGCAGTGAGCACCTTTTATGAGGCCTTGTACATTAAAAGACCTCCAAAGAAATAAACAGATAAATAAAAAATAGAAGTACATACCTCGACTCTCCAATCTCAATTTTTAATAACATTGATTTATGTCATGTAAATCCCAAAACTGTTTTATTTCCACTTTACTTACAAGTACTGCAGAGATAGAACATAGGGATATTTGGCACTTATTTTTCTGTTCTTGGCTTTTGGGTTCTGTGCTCTATCAGAGATTAAAAGAGCCCATAACTTGCTGTTAGCTTTATTATTTTCCCTTCTATTAAAGGCAGATAATTTGTGAGCAGAGAAATTATATTTTTGCCACCATATACTTAATAGCAGAGAGTAGTATCTGAGTAGTACACCTTCTAGATATTTACTGAAAAAAATGAATGTATACTTCATTCCTAGTAGGTTTGTGGAGCCCACAAGTCTACAGAGAATGATGATCAAGAGGCTGGAACCAAATGTATGCCTTAAGGATTAGAGAGGACATGAAGGAGAGGAGACCTTGAAAGAAATCTAAGTTTCAAAAAGCGAATACTCATGGCAACTCTGGAATGAAGAAATAAAATTATAATTGAGAGCAGGTTCAGAAGCAGGAACCCAGAAAGAACTAAAGTAAAAATTGAGCTGTTTGGGAAAATGTAAACGGGACTGGCAAACTAGGACAGGATTTCTCTGTCTTGGAACTGTTTACACTTAGGAACCATAAATTCTACAGAAGTCTGTCCTGCGCACTGTAGGATTTTTAGCAGTATCCTTGGATTCTGCCAACTGGAGGCCAGTAGCACCCCCCTCACCTGCCACCATCTGGTTGTTTTCATTATATCAAGAAATATAGAGAGTTACCCTAATCATTTTTAAGTTTTCACTTCCTGGAGTGAATTGTCTTACTATGCTGACTCAGAATCAGGTTTATTGTTACCCAAGTACGTTATTAAATTTTTGGTGTTTGGGGACTTTTCTCAGTATCTGGTTTTGATTAAAAATCTAATTTTAACATACTCTTCTCCACTTGGGAATAATTACATAAAATGCAGACAATTTTTTTTCAGTAAATAAAATTAGTATTTCTCTTAGAACTGTCTTGCTGTTACAGCTTAAAGTAAATTCAAGAGTATCTAGTTTAATGTCATTATTTATTTTATTTGAATATTTGAAACCTAGAGATTCAAAATTATTTGTCCAGGGCAACTGAATTAGGCAGTAAGAAACTGTGATTAAAAGCTGTGCTTAAACTAATAAAAATAGTTTATAATCACAATGTTTCTCAAATCTTAAATTGGAAAACCGTAATACAACTATAGAAGGTTGCAAAATGAAAACAACATAGTACAGAAGTAGATTACTTGAAGTTCAAGTTTTAAACCCCTTGCTATGGAAGGTAAAGTCAATTTTGTGATTATCTCACTGAGAAGGAAATAAAAAAAAAGAACTTACAACAAATATATTTCGGTTTAGAATGTATTTGATTGAATGATGTAGAAGAAAATTTTGATCATTGAGAGCTGAACAAAGAAATGCTTTGAGTTCATTTTTGGTTGGCTTGGTTTCTGAATAACTCTGAGACAAACAGTGGTAGAAACAAGGTTACATCCTAGCTCCTCCGATTGTTGGTTATATGTTTTCCTAAGCTTCCCTCTGCTTTTACCCAATGAGAAGCAATTGTTATATCCCCCTGTTTTAACCCCTTAAGTAGTAACGGGCTTTTATCTGAGAAATCATATGCCATCCATTCTTTATTGAATCTGGTTGGCAAATTGTTTAGTATTTAATTTTTTTTTTAAAGATTACTTATTTATTTGACAGAGAGAAAGAGTGCACGTGCAAGCGGGGTTGCGGGGGGAGAGGGAGAAGCAGGCTCCCTGCAGGGAGCCTGATGTGGGGCTAGATCCCAGGACCCTGAGATCATGACCTCAGCCTGAGCCAAAGGCAGACATTTAACTGACTGAGCCACCCAGGGGCCCCAAATAGTTTAGTATTAAAAAAAAATGTTCTCCCTCTTCACACATGTGCTTTCAGTGTTGTCCTCACTCCATCAGTATGATTCTCTCTTCTCTGTTCTTATTCTGAGTTCCCCAAATATTTCCCACTACAATGGGATATCTATCATCTTCCCATATGTCAAGTAATTAGAACATGTATTACTACTACATCAAAACTAACCTAGAAACATTAAATCACATAGCATCAGTATTACATTCCTACTTTAAAGGTAGTAAAACTGGAAGTGAAATTTCTGAAAGAAGGGATGACTATATAATAAATTTATTGTAAGTACTATTGGAAAGAATATTTAGGGGATTTGAAATTTTTATATTCATCTTAATGTATGTTTATTAAAATATTGCACATTGCCTTTTTGACATACACAGATCTGCATGTTTACATCTAAATAAGGTTTTTAATTTGCTTTTATCAAGCAGAGTAAGGAAGAATAAAATTTGGGTTATATATCGAGATGCATATATCTCAAGTATTTATCAGCTTTAATTGCCCATAGGGATTTAAATTCTAGACTAGTTTTCCCCACCAAAGAGCCATGTAGTATCAGATGATTCTGGGAATTCAACTCAGTGCAATGCAGGTCAATTCAACCAACTAAATATTAAGCTCTACTCAAAGAGCTGGAGACAAAGTGAAGTATGAAGTAAAGGTCTTTGATCTCAAGGTGTTGACATTCTTCTGGGAGAGAACAAATGAAAATACGTAAGAAGTCACTTGACTATTATGTGAGAGTATATAATGTAATGGTAATTTATCGACACATTAAATCATTAAAATGCACTAGATGATAGAAAACACATGCAAATAAGTCAAATAAGTGCTATGTTCAGGAAGAACCAAAGGAAACTATTTACTTTATAGTTTCTTTGGTCTAGATTTTTGTTATTACATTTGCACATGATTGCGTTCATAAACTAAAAGTTGCCTATCACAACAACCATAAAATTTACCTTAACCCTCTGATCTTAGGCATCCAGTCAGATGAGACCCGTGATAAGTCTGGCTATGATGTGCTTTCTCATAAGATTGCTCAGATTGCTGTTGCTTTTCCTTCTCCCTCAACATAACATTTAACCTTTAATGTCATCTTTGTCCTACTGCCAGACATTTAAAAAGGACTGAAATAATTGGAACATGAAAAAACATATCCAAGTGTTTTAAAATCAATGAAAAAATACTTTCAAAAAATTGTTTTAAAAATAGTTTAAAAATAGTTTTCTTAGAGGATGAAAACTTTTAGCACAATTTTAATCATTTGAACAAAGCTATTAAAGTTTAGGTTAATACAAAATTCTCCATCACGGTAATGTATCATAATTTTACAGTGTTAACAAATCATGTATTAACATGTGATTATATTTGTGTTTTTTTTGCTAGTGTATTTCTCTGTTTTCTTTGATATATTTTCATATTGTCCATAAAAGTAACCATGACTATGAACATGAATTCTTTCTTAAGACATTATCTAACTTCTAGCACATTCAGATAGTGCCAAAAAAGAAAACTGAAAATGAATACAGTGTAGTATATAGAAGCATTCATTGTTACTTTTCATTCTACTCCCAACCACAACTAACTTTCCTCACTAACTTTTATAATAAAATAGGATGAAAACTTGTCTATGTGCACATATCGCAAATAAGTAAACTACTTCTACCTGCTTGTCTTCTATTTATTTTTCCTTTATATAAATGTGCCCATAGTAACACTTAAGAAAAATAAATAACACTCATATCTGGAATAAATTTTCTTAAAAAAAAAAGCTATTTTGGGGGGCCTTAGGTCATACTTTTAATGACATTTGATTTTTCGTTCTGTAGAATATTAAACAACTTTTAACTGTCTTTCCTTCCTTACTGAAATCAAGAGCAATGTGAAATATATATATGTAGTCATTTTAAATGGGTATCTTGACATACAGTTTTCTCACTATCATTGATTTCTAACTACAAATTCTAACAGTGCAATTTCTAGTACTTCTTTAGTCCATAAGGAAATGGACAGAAGTAATTCTCGCAAATTCAATTTCTACCTTTATCATGCTGGATTTATGTATTCCACAGTTTTTCAAATTATAATATATATTCCATAAACAATAATTGATTTAGGGATATTTAGAGAATCAAATTTCTTAGAACGATGATCTTAAAAACCGTCAAATATTCTTAAAACATACAAGGAAAGAAGATAAGTTTTTGCCATTTCAGTGTAGACTCACCTTGCCCACATATTGATAATCAGATCCTGTATATTCTTCCAGTAAGAAAAACTGATTCCACATCCAACCACGTTTTTGACGATGCAGAATTTTGCCATCACTCCTAGGTACACGTGCACCTAAAATTCTTTTCTGGGGTGTGGGAGTCCTTCTGAACATTATCTCTGGAGAACAGAAATGTGGCAGGCAGACCCAGAGTGGAAACAGTACCAAAAGTTGATATATTGTCATAGTTCACTTCTTGAAAATTTCCAACGCGGATGAAAAGAAAGCAGTCTTATTTTACTGGGTTGAATTTTACTGCGTTTCAACTGGTTTCCAACATCTCATCAAAGTGTTGGACATGTTTCCAAAAGCTTCAAACAAACAAACAAACAAACAAAAAAAGTCAGTGGACAAATTTTGAATGTTATCTGTCACTTTAAACTTAAAGTGATAAAGATTAACTAATAGCAACCAAAATATTTACTTTCCCTCTTTTATATAAAATAATGAGTAGTTTTGGGAGACATTACTTGTCTAGTAACATGTCTACGTTTATGAAAAGATAATGGTAAATAACTTCTTTCAAACAAATTCTAAGGAAGGGACATATTATGCTTTCATTTATTTTTTCTTTTGTCATAACAGTGTTCAAGAATTATAACGTACATAAAGTGGAGATGTAGTTAATTTTGCATGTCAATTTTTTCAGTGTAACAACATAAATGAAAACACTGAAAACAAAATAGTGACTTAAATAAACTATAGAAAACATGTATCTGTTGTGCAGTGCAAGGATGTTTAAATGTTTTTTATGTATTTATTTATTTTTTAGACTGGGGAGAGGGAGAGAGTGGAGGGGTGGGAGGCAGAGACATGTGATTTTATTTGGTTTTATTTTGCTAGTGTGTTTCTGTTTCCTGCCTCCTTCAGGTCTTTCTTGAAACCTCCCCTCATATTCCATATGTACGAATATACTACAAGTGCTTTATTTATTTATGGGGATATATTTGTCTCCCTGCTGTTTTGTTACTGTAATAAATGTCTTCAACAGACTCTTGCACACAGATGATCAATAAACATTTGAATTGAACGAATGAACACACTGTAAGTTGATTCAAAAATCTGAGTACCATCCCCTTTTCTATATAGTTATGCCCCAACATTTATGTATGGAAATACATATTTTGAAATCACAATTATTTTATTCTTCATTTATATTATTGCTAATCCTAACAATATTATTTTTATTTTAAAATCTTCCCTGTAGATTGTCTTTGTTTGTTTTCTTTTAGGCATGGTTTTTATTTCAGAATCTGATAAAATACTTGTTATAAAAAAGTGGTTTGGGGGCCGAAAGGATTGAATTCCTCTTCTCTAACATGGCAATGGATTCTAAGTACTCCAGAATTGACACTGACATTTATGCTTTCATCCACAACAATCTGTAAGCAATCTGCTTACTCTTTTTGGTTTTGTTTCATTAAGAAGATTTAAAGATTAATGCAAACATGCTTTACAAATAAGATTAATGGGAAAGCAGTATTTCCCTTGAGTGTATTAAATGACAGTGGAGCTCTCGACAGCATTCAACATGATACATGTAAACTGTATTAAAAAACAACGTCAGGTAATGCTATACTTTGAGTATAGAAATTATCTGATACATAAAATGATTTTACATTACAAAGCACTGACTTTACAGAAACTTAAATTGATTGGATTCTAAGTAATAGGAACATTTACCAAAACAATGTCTTGTCTTTTTATGTAATGGGGCATGATGGATGGTATTCTCCAGACACGCACACTGTTCCTAAGAGTTAGAAGAGTGTCATTTGTGAGTATCTGCTCTTTGCTGTAAAAGCTTTAACATTTATTGAAGGAAGAGTCATTCTCATCTCTTTTTTATTTTAAAAATATATTTCAACACCTGTATGATATATTGGTGATCATTTTTAATGCAATTATAACATTATCTATAATTTTACAAGTATAAGGACCAATATTTTGGGGAAGGAGTAGGTGGAGATGCTACCTATAAGAGTTTTTGGTAAATAACTGGAGCTCCACATATGCATGGGATCTTTTTTTTTTCATCATTGCTCTAGTTTCTATTATTTAATGATAAGTTACCTGAAGGGTCTATAGTAAAATGCATTATTTAATACTGATTTAATATCATTAAGGTATGTTTAAAATATATTTTACATAAATATTATTTGATAAAACCATTTCAAACAATGACAAGATTAAGTAAAAATTTAAAAAGCAAAAATTTTTAATTTTGATTATTTTGATTTATGATTTTTTTTTATTTTTTTCTTTAGTACCTTGGGCTTTTGGTCCCATATCTAAAAATCTTTGCCTATCTGATGGTCAAGAAAATTTCCCTCTTATGTTTTGGTTAGCCTGGTGATGGGTGTTAAAGAGGGCACATTCTGCATGGGGCACTGGGTGTTATACGCAAACAATGAATCATGGAACACTACATCAAAAACTAATGATGTAATGTATGGTGATTAACATAACAATAAAAATTAAAAAATGTATATGTTTTCTTTTCAAAGTTTTATAGTCTTAGTTGTTACATTGAGGTCTATGATCCAACTTAATTCAAGTTTTGTATATGGTGTGAGATATGAATTGAAGTTCTTTGTTTCGCTTATGAATATTCAGTTGTCCAAGCTCCATTTATTGAAAAGTCTGTTCTTTCTCCACTTTGTGCTTTAGTCAAAAATCAGTTTGTCTACATATGTGTGGGTCTATTTTTAGGCTCTCTAGTTTACTACATTCATCTATTTGTCCATCTTTATACCAATAGCACACTGTCTTGGTTACTGTACTTTATTATTATTTTTTTTAATTTTATTTATTTATCTATCTGAGAGAGAGAGAGAGCTCCTGGACAAGCAGGGGAGCAGCAGAGGGAGAGGGAGAAGCAGGCTCCCCGCTGAGCAGGGAGCCTGATGCTGGGTCTGAGATCATGACCTGATCCCAAGGCAGACGCTCAATGGACTGAGCCACCCAGATTACCGGAATTTTTAAGTGTTGAAATCAGATAATGTTAGTCCTTCAATTTGCTCCTCTTTTAATTTGTGTGTGTGTGTGTGTTGTTATTTTAGGTGTTTTGCCTTTTATATTTAAATTTTGTAATTACCTCAGGGTGCCTGGGTGGCTCAGTCAGTTAAACAGTTAAAAGTCTGCCTTGGCTAAGGTCATAATCTTGGGGTCCTGGGATCAAGCCCCATGTTGGGCTCCCTGCTTCTCCCTCATCCTTTGCCCTGCCCCCCACTTGTACTCTTTCACTCTCCCCTCTCAAATAAATAAATAAATAAAATAAATAAAATCTCTAAAAATCATAATTACCCTGAAATTTCTATATAAAAGCCTGTGAGGATTTTGATGGGGATTGCATTGAATCTTTAGATGAATTTGGGGAAAATAGACATCAAAGCAACATTGATTCTTCTGACCTATAAACCCTGTATATCTCTATGTTGATGAGTTCATCTCAGTAATGTTTTACAGATTTCAGTACACAAATATTGCTCACTTTTTGTGAAATATAACCCTAATATTTTTATACTTTTGTTGCTATATTATTTTTATTTTTAAACCACTTTATTTGAGATATGATTGACATACAAAAAGTTATACATGTTTAATATATACAACTTGATGACTTTGAACACTGTAAAATGCATTATTTAATACTGATTTAAGATCATTAAGATATGTCTAAAATATATTTCAAGAAAAAAAGACAAGCCAGAAATATTTAATAACAAATTGCAAATCATATTTGATTATAGGCTTATATGTAGAATATACAAAGAATGCTCAAAATCCAAAAATCAAAAGGTACAAAGCCCAATAAATAAATGGGGAAAATAGTTGAACTGACACTTCACCTAAAAATATAAAAAGCAAAAAAGTACATGAAAACATATCTAACACTGTACATTATTTGAGAAAAACAAGTTAAAATGACAAGTGTTAGGATGTGGAGGAAGTAGAACTATTCTACAGTACTGATGGGAACATAAAATGGTATAATTTCCTTGGACGACAATGTGGTAAGTTGAATAATGGCCCTTCAAAGATGTTCACATTCTAACCCCTGGAACCTGTGGACCCTGTGAATATATTACTTTATAAGGTAAAAGGGACTTTGCAGATGGTATTAATTGCAAGACTGTAGAGATTCAGGAGAGTCCTCTGGATTATTCAGGTGGGATCACTGTAATCATAGGATCCTTATAAGAGGAAGGCAGGAGGATCAGAGTCAATAGCATAAGATAAGATTAAAGAAGAGGTCAGAGTGTCTTGAGCAAGAGGGCAGGAGCCAGAATGCAGGAAGCCTAGAAGCTAAAAAAAAAAAGGAAAGCAGTGGATTCTCCTCTAGAGCCTCCAGATGGAACACAGCCCTTTGGACAACTTAATTTTAGACTTTTGACCTCTAGATATGCAATAGATAAATCTATGTTGTGGTAAGACACTCAGTTTGTGGTAAATTGTTACAGCTGCAATAGGATTGGCAGATGCTTAAAATTGTAAAAATACATCTACAATATAATCCAGTCTTCTGCTCCCAGATATTTTTTAAAAGAGGAATGAAAGCATATGCTCATCTAAAACCTTATATATGAGGGGTGCCTGGGTGGCTCAAGTCAGTTGAGTGTCCGACTTTTGGTTTTGGCTCATGATCTCATGGGTTGTGTGAGATCGAGCCCCCTGAGCCCTAAGTTGGGCTCCAAGCTCAGTGGGGAGTCTCCTTGAAGATTCTCTCTCTCTGGGGCGCCTGGGTGCCTCAGTCGTTAAGCGTCTGCCTTTGGCTCACGTCATGATCCCAGGGTCCTGGGATCAAGCCCGGCATCTGGCTCTCTGATCAGCGGGAAGCCTGCTTCTCCCTCTCCCACTCCCCCTGCTTGTGTTCCTTCTCTCACTGTTGTCTCTGTCAAATAAATAAATAAAATCTTAAAAAAAAAAAAAAGATTCTCTCTCTCTGCCCCTCCCCTCCTCAAATAAATAAATAAATCTTTAAAAACTTGTATATGAATGTTTATAGAAATTTATGGATAATAGCAACAAACCTGGAAATAAACCAAACGTTATAGGTGAATGGATAAACAATTTATAGTATAGTATATCTGTACAACAGAATGTTACTAAGCAATAAAAAAGAATGATTATTTTTGTTCCACAAGTAAGGAGCTTGAAGTTACCACTCCAACCTAACAACAAAAAGCTGAACAGACTGAAAAATGAGCATCTCTTCTGGATCCATAAGATCCATAGAAGGATTCTGGGCAAACCAGTACTCCTGAGATTGGAGAGACAGACAGATGAATAAAGGAAACAAGACTTACCAGCAGAGACTCAAGAGCAGAAACCATTTTGGAACCAGTATTGTATCGGAAACATGAACTGTAACTGACAAATTACTGGAGGCTTAGTGCACACAACTCTGAAAATTAAAAACTCCAGGGCCATCCAGTGATGGGGCTGGGCCTCCTCAATATTATGAGATTTACCTGCAGGAGCTTGAGAGGATTCCTCTAGTAAAATCTGAGAAAAATCCCCTATGCTCTCAACAAACATTTTGAAATGCCCAGATCACTCTGTTCCTAACAAGATCTGCCCTCAGGGGAAACTAGTTAACCAGAGCCTACTTTACTGGAGTATTATCAAAGCCTAATTGACCTGGGGGAAGGGAAATATATGGTTTAGTCCTATCTAGCCATCATGTTTCACCTACAGAAGGAAACAACTGAGGACTGTTTGTGAAGTTCACAATCCAAGGGCATAGACTCACTAAATGAGAGTATTAATCATAGGCTATAAAATGCTTCCCCGACCCTACACTTAACCCATCACATTACTATAGGACTATTCACAGCAGTTCCATTTCCCCATATAAGTCCAGCTATAAAAAAAAAAAAAAAAAAAAAATACAAGACATACTAAAAGGCAAAGAAGCACAAACTGAAGAGATATAGCAAGCATCAGAATCAGATATGGCAGGACTGTTGGAATTATCAGAGTTGGAATTTAAAGCAACTATAATTAATACGTTAGGTGTTCTGATTAATAAAGTAGAAAGCATACAAGAACAGATGGGCAGCAAGCAGAGAAATCCTAAGAAAGAACTAAAATGAAATGAAAGAGATAAAAAACACTGTAATGCAAATGAAAAAGGCCTTTGATAGGCTCACTAGTAGATTGGACAAGGCTGAGAAAAGAATCTCTGATCAAGAGGATATAGCAATAAAATCCCCATCAATCTTATATATTCATCCTTATATATTTCTCCAAACCTTTAGAATATATAAGACCAAGATTGAACCCTAAGGTAAACTATGGACATTAAGCAATTATGATGTGTCAATGTAGGTCCATCCTTGGTTTAAAAAACAAACAAACAAACAAATCTCTCTCTCTGTATCTATCTATCTATCTATCTATCTATCTATCTATCTATCTATCTATCTAGATAGATATATACCATTCTGGTAAGTGATGTTGATAATGGGAGAGACTATAAATGTGTGGGGGCAGTGGGTATATCAGAAATCTCTGTACCTTCCTCTTAAATTTCTTAGAAACCTAAAAATGCTGTAAAAAAAAAAAAACAATTCATAAACACACACAAGATAAAAACAGGAAATTATATGAAACAAACAGTTAATTTGTCCAATGTTAATTCTTCCTAGGTATGTTTTATGTAGCTAGAATCCCAGTTATTAGCATTTTTAAATATTGCTCCTTCATTATAAATACCACAAATAATTATTCTTCCACTAACCTGACTCAAAATACAGAATATCTTTGACACTTCCATTAAATCAAGTACATCTTTACAGTTCATTGCAGTGTCTGGAACCAGGTGATATTTTAAAAATATATATATTACATTATTTCTAATTGTTTATTTCAAGTCTGACATGTAACTTTTTACATATATAAACTGCTCCCTCACTAATATATAATTCCAAATCATGTCTAGGTATTTATACTTTATTGAATTTCCCTCACTAGTGAATTTTGTTTTGAATATATAGGTGCTAACTGAACATTTCTTGAATTAAGTAATAAATATGTTATAAAAGAGTTTTTCTGAATAGGTTGGATTATTTATGATGAAAAATAAAAGCTAAATTTTAGAATATGAAAATAATCATGTAAGGGAGCTATGCTTGTTTGAAATTGTAAACAGAATTATAATTAGAAGGAATCAAGTGAGTTGAGACCACAGTTAAACTATTTCCTGATATGAAGATGCTAAAAATTAATGAAATTCTATAATGTCATTTCCAGTTAATAAATTTATTTTCAGGAAATCCTTTCAAAACCACAGTACCTTATTTTAATCTCAAAAATAACTTAGTATGACTATCACATGAAGTTTAAAAATTATTGAACCATCTCTTAGCATTCTGCATTTCTGTAATTTAATGTAAATTCACATCTCCTAGGGCTCTGGTTAGATGTCAGTATTCTTATTTAGCAAGTTAGGGTGGAGCACAAGATTCTGTATTTCTAACAAGCTCCCCTGTAATGCCAATGAGCTTGGACCACACACGTTGAATAGAAAAGTCCCCAAAGTGGGGCGCTTGGGTGGCTCAGTCGTTAAGCGTCTGCCTTCGGCTGGGGTCATGATCTCAGGGTCCTGGTCTCGAGCCCTGCGTGGGGCTCCCTGCTCGGCGGGAAGCCTGCTTCTCCCTCTCCCACTCCCACTCCCCCTGCTTGTGTCCCCTCTCTTGCTGTGTCTCTCTCTGTCAAATAAATAAATCTTAAAAAAAAAAAAAAGAAAGAAAGAAAAGAAAGAAAAGCCCCCGAAGACCTCTCTAAACCTAACTCATCTTCAGAATGTGTTTATGACTTGTTCCTGTTTAATGACTCACAGCTAGGTATGTGGCCTGTTACACTGATGGGAAAATAAAATATAAGGTGACTACTGCAGGAAGATCATTATTATTTCCAAATAATCACCTTTTTTCCAGATTTTTTTAATCAGAAGAACCTGTTTGATTCAAGTCAGCACACTACAGCATTTAATCTGCTCAAACTATAAACTGTGTTTTCCTTTATATGTACATTTTCAAATCTTTTTCTGAATTTTATTTCATTTTTACAACCAGAGAGTTTTCATTATTCTTCTGAAATATTTATCAAAACCATTGTTTTCTCTAAAACATGTTAATTTTATTTATAAATATGTAAGCCAAGAATGGCAGATTACAGAATATAATATAATAGACATTTTGACACATCTCAATTATTAATTAGGTCTCCACACATCACAGATGATCAATTAAGCTGTAATCCATCTTGGCTAATAAAAGGAATTAGTCATTCTTCAGTCAGTTGGTTATGTTGATTAAGATCTCAATGTACTAGCTTTTAAATTTCTCTTCAATTTTGCCATTTTTAATCATAATAGAAAATCCTAAAGATTATTAAGACTAAATTCAAGCCTCTATGGATGAACAATGTTAATCCTTTTAGAGTTTCACAGCACCAATAAAGCCTAATGACATTTCAACATCAAGAAATAAAGGAACAGGGCGCCTGGGTGGCTCAGTTGGTTAAGCGACTGCCTTCGGCTCAGGTCATGATCCTGGAGTCCCTGGATCGAGTCCCGCATCGGGCTCCCTGCTCGGCGGGGAGCCTGATTCTCCCTCTCCCACTCCCCCCTGCTTGTGTTCCCTCTCTCGCTGTGTCTTTCTCTGTCAAATAAATAAATAAAATCTTAAAAAAAAAAAAAAGAAAGAAAGGAACATTTTTCAGGTGTGTTTATACAATTTAAATGAGCCAGTGCATACTAAATTCTTCCTTTTTATGCAGCTGATACCATTTTATGCATCTAGTATAAAGCACTGGGAGATAATGGAATCAAAGCACTACACTACGGACTCAAATATTATGAGTCCATATGCTTGATCATATTTTCCAAGAGTTCATTACACATTACCTACTATGCTCTAATGTCACAGGAAATATATAATTCTAAGTTGAATATTTATCACTCTATCTTAAGTATGTGTCTGCATATGTAACTCTGTTTAGACTGTTAAGTTTAAAGCAGGGTCTTATGTCTTGAATCACAAGTTAAAATAAAGGGATTGCACAAAGTATTAAATATTTTTGGAACTGGACTGAATATTATTATTCTTTCAAAAACATTTCACTGAGAAGGAAATTTGGTTTCTTTTTCTAAAAAAGCACAACAATGTGTCAAGGGCCATTTTTAGCATTTTATGCTCATATCCTATTTGTATATAACATCACAGAACTCACACAAAACATCAGTCAAATCGGAAATCAATTGAATGAAATATATAACACAAAGTTTTGCTGGTATCAGATAAGTTATCAAACATTGCTAGGATTGTTACCAATGCAGACAGAATTTCAGGAAGTTCTGACCCTTGCAATTCTTCTCAGATTAAAATTCCCCTTCAAGGAAAACCATTTGAAATTAATTTTATTCCCCAGGAATGTGACCTGCACACAAACCAGCAATACACTTCTCCACTATACTACGTGCTAACATTTTAACACGGTAATTAGCAAAACCAGATACAATGCACATAGATTTGGGGCAGTGGGCGGATAGGGCATGTCGCAAGAGTAAAGAGAGCATTGCTGAGTGAGACACATAAGTTGGTGTGGCCATTTTCTCTAAGGTTCCCACTAATAAGCTAAAGAATCACACCTAAGAGTTCCTGCTTTGCACTCAGCAGCCTTTTTAACTTCAGTAGCAAGTGACAGAGTCCCAGATGTACCGTGATCTTCAATCAAGTTAGCAGTGACATTACACCTGCAGCTTCCTGGAATTCTCATTCTACTGTAGCTAGGATTTATTTCACCATGTGGAAATTGGTAGCAAGAATGCTCTCAGGGTGACTTAAAGATGTTAGGATAAAAGCCATCTGGTACCCAATTTTCTTTGATCCAGGACTTGAACTGCTTCTGAAAAGCAATGAAGGAAGAGATGGGGAGAGAGGGCTTGAGAGTTTCATTAGGAATTCCTTCCCAAGATAGGGCATCATCCCTCATTTAATGCATGCTTAGTAGAACATCAAGAAACAGTTTCCATGGCTAGAAGAAAAAAATGCTTAAAGATAATTTCCTTTCAAAGTTACTTATGTGAAGACCTGTGTGTGTACTAGTAAATAGCATGCAAACAATCACTACACACTTCAGCATGTTCTGCTGTGTGGATTTATACCATAGGCTCTAACTTGGGATCAAACATACAAGCTGTGTTCTTGCTGTTAAACCTAAAAGTGCAAGAAGACGTGGCATTAACTTGTAAAATTAGTCAAAAGTACAAATGTGGAGATACATTATCGGTCATAAAATATCTACTTCACTTATAAATATAGTTATTACATGTGGATAAGCACAGTAATCAGAAGACAGATCTTTTTGGCATGCATTTATGAGACGGTCTGGCTTAAATAAAAGAAGCAGACAATTTTATCAGCACTAACTTTTAATTCTAATTATGCTTCAATATTTGCACAATACTAAAAAGCCCATTTGTAGATAGCCTATCTTATCTATGTGGAGGCCCATTACATAAAAAAGGATTAACTCCTAAATTATGCATCTGTAGCTGAAATATAAAATTGGAATAGCATTGCGTTAAATTTCATCTTCTTGAGGGCAGAAAGGACTAGGTTGTAATTTATTTTCTATTTTTCATAATGCTTGGCTCAGTGTTAAATAGGACTTTCGTCGTAGTTTTCAACTGAACTAAAATGAATACAAGGTCTATTTCTTTATTTTTCTATTATTTATTCATGTTTTTAAGTCTTCAAGATATCAAAGCTTAAGTATAGACTCTAGACTCTATAACATTGTATGAGTTTTGTAGATACTTGTAGTATTAAGCTAGATTATAATGAGCACCCCAATATACTAGTTGTACCAATACTTGTGTGTGGATGTGTGTGGGGTTTTTTTTCCCCACAATCTCAGTGGAGTGTGCTTAGAATTTTCACTATGTAGATGGGGTCACTGAGTTTCAGAACTGTTCTCTCAGCAATGTTTATGGAGCACTTTCTGTGTGCTATACATTTTGCTATATGGAAGCTGTCAAATCTGAACAAAGCCAAAACAACACTCACCCTCTAAGAACTAAGTGTTGATGAGTGACAAGAGCACCAAATCCAAACATGGATGGTCTGAGAAATCTTTCTGCAGGAAGTCATATCCTACATGACACACAGGGAAGAGGAAACGGTGTCATTGAGTGTATGTATGTGCATGTTGTATGCAAACCAGCAGGTAGTTAAACTGAGTTCTGGCTACACAGTGGGATGGAATTGTGCTCCATGAATTGTAATAATGGGTCATGAATATGTAATGGGTCACAAACAGGGAAAAGAATGTGCAAAGCTCAGGGGAAAAAAGGAGGATACGCATTGACAAAATGGAATCACTTCACTTTGATTCTATGAGACAATTCTTAAGATGCCTAAACTCAAACCTGAATTTAGGTCCAGGCCTGTTATGATGCAGAGCCTAAGTCATCTGATTCTTTAGCCACAATTTTCTCTATCTCAGGCCTGTCTTATTAATGAGGAAGCAGAAGGCAAGCTGAGGACAAAGCACAAGCTTACACCCCGCAATCTCCTCCCACTCCCCAGGTGGGATATGTGTGACATTCCTCAGACACTCTCCCCTGAGCTGAAACTAAGGGAAGCAAAAACAAATGGTTAATTTAGAGATTACAGTCCTGCAGGACAGGAGTCTCCCTCAGTTTACAAATGTCTTAGTGATTTACAAGATAAAAAAGCATTCTTATCAATAGCCTAACTTCCAGAGACCCACAGACTCAATTTCCTGGAGCCCTAACATCACCCACCTATCCATTGTGATGTGGGAAACAAAGGTAGAAGGGAATGGAAATAAAATTTCCTCATAATTTACAATCCACTGACAAGTCCTTGAAAGAGGCAAAGTGACCATGCCCTAGGGACTTAACTGCCTGGATGTTGACACTTTGCTAAGGGCAAAAGCAAGCTTAGCCTGAACCCCAGGATCCTGTAAGTCTACTCTAACATATAAAAATTCCTTTGGAAACTTCCTTTATCTTTACCCCCCGACCCCAAGATACACATTGGCAATCATCCACAAAGTATATGACCCACCGATATATATCCAAAGGATCTCACTGAGTGAGGGACAGGCAGGGCTAGATAGGGAGAGATAGGTAAGGGGCTAAGGGATCAGGCTCACAGAAATCCCGAAAATGAGGGGGTGTAAGGAAACCAGAGATAAGGGAACAAACCAAACCACCCTGCCTTAGGTGTCAGAGGTAGGGTCTTGTTATAACAGTCACTTGTGACCAACAAAGAATTCCCAGACCCTAAAAAGGAAGTAAACCATTAAAGGTGTTATCATCAGTCCTTACTCAAACCAAGATGTCACGAGAATGTTAAGGCCACAAGCTCCCCGGTCAGCTCGAAATAAAAGACTGCTGGTGGAGGCCCACGTTGGCAACCCTGTTGGGACCCCTCTCACTCCGGAGAGCTTTTTCTGTATCCTTGTTTAATAAAACTCTATCGCTTTACTCACTCTCCGTTGTCCGTGAGATTCATTCAACTCTGCGAGGCAAGAATCTCCCTCTCCCACTTCATTATGACTTTCACGGGCCCTACGTAGTTTACCTTTGTGGGCTTTTTCCTCGATAAAATAATAATAGCAAATATATTTTACAATTGCATTCATATAAAGACACATATATTAATATCACATATTAAAGCATTGTCTTTGACCTAAAAGTTCAAATTTTACCTCTGATTTGAAAAGAAATAAAACCACTGTCATGCCTAATGGAGGAACTGGCTCTGATCTTAGCAGCAAACGTATGATCAAGTACTTTTGAACTGAGCTTCAGAAATAAATTTTTTCTCCCATAATTTAATCTGATGGATATGGAAACAGTTTCAAGAGTAATGTTACATGATGTGCTCAGTCTCAAATAGTTAGTGTCATAACCAGAAATATAACTCAGGTCACCAGATTTCCTTCCCTTGCACTGTTCTGAAATGTCTCGCATAATTTAATAATGAATAGATGTTATCATGATTAAAACTTACACTTAAATACCATTATCGAGAAGACATCTTGGCTAGCTTCCAGTTTGCTGAGTGCAGAAAAGATGAACCCACTCGAAGTGGGAGATCTGACACCACAGGAAGTGTTTGAACTATAGACCATGAAACTATTTGGACATATATAGTAAGGTTCTGGATAAAGAATATCTATTAAAAATGTTAGTAAAAATGTGTTTGGACATGTAAAATTCCACAAATTGTTTTTGACTTAAAACATATCATTGGCAGGGGTGCCTGGGTGGCTCAGTCGGTTAAGTGGTCAGCTCTTGGTTTCGGCTCAGGTCAGGATCTCAGGGTCCTGGGATGGAGCCCCCAAGGTGGGCTCTGCATTCAGTAGGGAGGAGTCTGCTGGAGATTCTCTCTTTCTTTCTCTCCCTCTGCCCCCCCCTTTCTCTCAAATAATTAAATAAAATTATAAAAACAAACAAAAAACCGTATCATTGACATGCTTAATTTTAAGTATAAATTTTCTCTTCAAGTCCCTTTGAGAACAAAGGTACAGTAGCAGTCTTTCTTTTTAAAGAACTGTATCTTTAGAAGGAAAGTTAGAATTAAGACTGAAAATTAGTTAATTAAAAAATAGTGAAAATTTTCTTTAAAAAGCATGGCTACATATAGTAGTTTCTGTCCCTTACTCTGATTAACTTCACACCCTGATCCTGGCCTCATCACTAACAATCAGCCAATTCCCAGCTGTGCCTCTTGGAATCCCAACTGAAATAGGGCTCTCAGTATTTCATGTGATGAGTTTTATGACCACCTATTTTAAAAAGTTTTGGTTTCCATGTATGTGTATCTGCCTTTTTCCTTTTTTTAGTGCAAACACCAATGGAGGAATCAACACCTGTCTGTCATTATTTTTAACCATTAGAAAGTATTACAGTTTATAAGTCTGTTTTACTGAATCATTTATGCCTAAATCCAGTGTAATACAAAAAAAGTCACTATAACAAAAATCTACACTATTGAAGGCAATGAAATTTATAAGCTTTCAGATATTAAAGGAAACAACTGGTTCCTGAAACAATTATATACTTGACCCATATTCAGTCACAATCACTGTGGGAACTAGAAAGATGTATCATTTTAATAAGAATTTAGTGAATTAAGATCAGTGCCAGAAACAAAGTAGTGCATCTAAATTCTGGACCATTAAGACGCAGTCTATAAAATGACTTTGACTCAAGTTAACTGCAAACTACTACTTTAAGAACACTGCTCAGCATTTCCTAACTCCCTTGGATGGTTGGTATATCTTCTGCATATAACCCCTTCCATGTGTGCATGATACGTTCTGAATTTCTGCATGGGGATTCTTATTATATGGTGTTACATCCTGACTTCTTGATTATCCCTCCAAACATGAATTCCACATCTTGGAAAAAGGCATATTTTTATTGTTTTTTTTTTGTGTGTGTGTGTGTGTTTGTGTGTGTATTTGTGTTCTTCTGTGTGAATGGCTTTTAATGGACTGAGTTAATCAAAGGAAATATTATGTAGCATGCATTTCCATTTGGGGACTTTTTAACTTATTTTCCTGCCTCCTACAACCACCAAGAAAGAATCATAAATACCTGGGGGTGGGGAGATGAGTAGGGGATATAGAAAAGAAGTTGAATGTAGATTAAATTTTCACCTTTTTTTTTTTTTTTCTCATAAGTCAGCTATGGAATGAGAATAAGTGGTCACAAAGAAGGCATATACCTCAAGTCCTAATTTTCTAAAATGGAAGTCTCCTGTATTCATTCAAGATCTCTCCTGATTTCTTTTGCCAACATGAATATTCACCTTTTTAAGCACAACACATTGATCACTTCCACAATTTATCTTGGATTATAGCAGTTTCATTTGATGATAAAACTCTAAAACCAGAGCTGACTTCAATTTTTTTTATTATTATTATTATTTTTTTTTAATTTGAGAAAGAGCACATGCACATGATCGGGGGGGGGGTGGAGGGAGAGACAGAATCCTCAAGCAGACTTGGCGAATAGCCTGAAGCCCGACACGTGGCTTGATCCCAGGACCCTGAGTCACCACGTGAGCCAAAATCACGAGTGGACAGCTTAACTGACTGAGCCACCCAGGCACCCCTGATTTCAATTTTTAAAATAGGAGTAGGACAACTACCAGGGAAGAGATAGAACATCTGTGGTATATCCATAGGAACAGAGATCAGAGTGTGTAGGAAGCAGCACTGTGAATAAGTCGAGGTATCAGTATCTGCCCTCCTCAGCTTTAGTTATAAAGACCATTCAGTTCAACCTGTACTCTTGGTCTATGGATTCTAAAGCAAACCAAGCAGGATACACGCACTCAAGCATGCACATACACATATATCAACAATGGACTCATATATCTAATGCTGAATTTACTTTAAAGCTCTAAAGAATAAGAATCCATAGCACTGGGAGAAGGATGATAAAACTATATGACTATGGACTCTGAGAAACAAACTGAGGGTTTGAGAGGGGAGGGGGTGGGGGGATGGGTTAGCCTGTGATGGGTAGTAAAGAGGGCACATACTGAACGGAGCACTGGGTGTTATGAATCATGGAACACCACATCAAAAACTAATGATGTAATGTATGGGATTCACATAACATAATTAAAAAAAAGGAAAAAACCATATAACAAGACACACAAAAAACAAAATATCGTTTAAGATCATAAAGCTTGAAGTGGTCCTTTCCAATTCCATCCCCCCAAATATTGTATATGTCTGGTGTGTAGTGCGAATGTACATCCTAAGTTTGCAATAGCAGTGTGATTACAAAATCACAACTGAAATTGCGCAACTGGAAAAAATTAACTAATTTTGGAGGCTAATCAAAAATAGTTTTAGTGTATATATCCACATCATTGCAAATGGCAAGATTGCATTCTTTTTAATGGCTGAATAATATTTCATTATTCTTTATCCATTCATCAGTTGATGGACACTTGGGCTGTTTCCATGATTTGGCTATTGTAGATAATGGTGCTGTAAACATTGGCGTACATGTATCTCTTTGAATTAGTAATTTTGTATTCTTTGGGTCAATACCTAGTAGTGCAATTGCTTCATCATAGGGTAGTTCTACTTTTAATTTTTTAAAAAACCTCCATATTGTTTTCCAGAGTGGCTGCACCACATTGCATTCCCACCAAGAGTACAAGGGGTTCCCTTTTCTCCACATCTTTGCCAACACCTGTTATTTTTTATGTTGTTGATTTTAAACTGAATAAAATTTTTAAAAATGATATATTTTAAAATATATAGGGTGTAGCTAAAGAAGTGCTTAGAAGGATATTTATAGCATTAAATATCAATTTCAGTAAAGAGAAACATGCCATGTCAATTCAATTATCTAAGCTTTTTTTTTAGACTATTAAAATCTTAAATCAAGGAGACAAAGATATATATACACACATAAAAATATATATTTAATATATATAATGATATAGTATATTATCTTATATATGTTATGCCTTTTATAAGAGACATAATAAGTGAAAAGACAAGTCATAAACTTGGGCAAAATAATTACAACACATATGTGATAAAGCATTTATCCTTATTACATTAAAAAAAATCAAAGTCAATAATTAAACAACCCAATTAAAAATGGGCACAGGCCTGAATAGACATCTCAACAACACAATTAAAAATGGGCACAGGCCTGAACAGACATCTCAACAATAACAACAAAATACTTATGCCAAATAATTACATAAAGAGATGTTCAACATCATTCACCATTAATAAAAACTTGAAAAGTAAAACCACAATGTTTACCACTATACTACATTAAATAGCTACAATAAACTTTAAAAAGAATTAGCAAGTGTGGGAAGGATCCAAAGCAAATGCAACTTCTATACTTTGCAGGTGGGAATGCAAAATATTATAGCCACTTTAGAAAACAAACTGAGGTTTCTTAAAATGTTACACATGCACTTACCATTTGATATAACATTCTCATTCTAGGTATTTGTCCAAGAGAAATAAAAACATTTGTTCACATGAAACTATAATATATGTAAATGGTCATACCCACATTATTCAAAATTCATTACCATCAAAAACTGGAAACAATCTGAATGTCCTCAAATGGGTGCTGGGCAAAGGAGCTTTGGTGCAACCAGTCACTGGCATGATCCTTGTCAGTAGAAATATGTGAACTACTGATACAGCAACACGAATGAATCTCAAATGCATTAAAAGAAAACAGACTTCAAAATCATATATAGTGTATAACTCCATTTATATGACATTCTTGAAAAAGTAGAAATATAAGGACTCAAACCACAAAAGATTAGTGGTTGTAGGTCCCTAATTAGCACAAAGTGACATAAGGGAACTTTTGGGGAGATGAAAATGTTCTCTATCTTTTCTGTGAGGGTGGCAATGAGATTGTATACATTTGTCAAAATTCATAGAATTTTACACTAAAAAGGTTGAATTTACTCTATGTAAATTATACCTTCATACAGATGGCTAATAGGTAATGAAAAGATGCTCAACATCACTAACCATCAGGGAAATGTAAATCAAAACCACAATGAAATCTCACCTCGCACTTGTCAGGACAGTTATTATATAGAAGGATAAATGTCATTTTCCAATAAAGGATATTTAGCTTCATTGTACTTACCTTTATCAAATATTAAATATTTTAATAATTTTAAAAGCATTAAGAATGTGTACTTTTATAAATTATCCATAAAACTAACTACTACATAGTATTTATAAATCTAAATAGGCAGTATCCAGGAAAGGCTTATTATTTTGAAATTTTATTCAGATCAGTGGATCCTTTATTCTACTCTGAGACATTGATGGTCCAAAGAAAAAGATGCCCTAAACTATATGCCCCATCTTGCTTCCTCTTACTCTTTAATTCTAGTTAGTTATCAGTCTTCAAAACAACAGACTAAACCTAACACTTAACAGTGTGCCAAGTATCTTTAAAATCTACATAATCTCATCAAGACTTTATAACCTGAGTTTGGCCTGACACTCACAGTTTCAGAAAACAGGGAGTGCATGCAATAGTGCATAAAATATCAGGGCTCTGAAAGTCCATGCCTGCTTATGGGAGTGTGTAATTTAATAAAGTGTTCATTGATGTCAGCGCCCTGGCTCATCACACTTGCGTTGATCTCAAGGCTACAGCACAGAGACTCCTACTGCTAATTAGATGACTAAAGTAAGATTACATTTTCTCTTGGAGACAGACGCAAAGGTGGGAAGTTATTCTCAAAGGGATTTAGATTTTCAAGTATCTGATGGAACTGAACAAAAATAGGGAAGGGCACACTTCAGGGAGAGCCAGCTAGAGAAACAAACTCGACAGAGTTGCATTATAAATGAAAACAAAAGTTATGAAAGACACCACCAGGCTCCCACTGTTCCCACTTTATTCACACACAAATTTCTAACATAAATTATAAATAAGGAATAATATTTTTATGACTTACATAGTAAACTTTCTAACAATCTCTTGTAAATCCCAGAGAAATTCAAGAGCCGTGAGTTAGAATTCCATATATTGTATTTTACACTTTACTATCTAGGGATGCCTATTAGCTATACTTTTCAAAATTATATCTGAAAAAGTCAAATTAACAATTTCTTAAGAGGAGTTGAATTATGTATCATTCACAGAGCTAGGAAGAATTTTTCATCTGAGATCATACAGATGGAAGTTTTGTTAATATTGAAGCAAAAGCAAATATTCTGTGATGATTTTCATAAAAGTATTTTATTAATGCTTTAAATATTTTATCTCTTAGTCTAACCTAAATATTAAAGATTATCTTGTGATAAAAAATTATCAACTCAGTATTATTATAAAGGTAATTTTATATTTAAAGAAGCCCCCCCTTTTTTTATTTGATAACATCAACCTGGACATTTTAGATGCCTGACAAACTGAATTCTTAGTTTGCTACTGAAATATCCTTGACAAGAAATGTTAGTATTAGGAAGAAGTACACTAAACAGTGTATGTGACACAATATTTTGTATTTTTAATAATAACATAGACATAGTCTTCAAAATAAGGAGATTGCAAATAGAATTATCACATTTTAAATCAGCAGTAATGAAAAAAATATGGAAGAGTAATGGATTCTGTTAGCAAAATTAACCAACTTCCTTGACTTTTCTTACTTTACCTGTCAACACAATATGTGTTGCTCTTTAATGGTTTGATTTACTTATGTTCTGAATATTTTAACAAAAGATTTCAAAATATAAAGTATTAGCGCAAATTGCATTGTCTCAGTATTTGTGAAAAAAAATTAAATTTTTTATTATCCCATCACTTGATCAATCCATTCAATGAACAACTATTAGTACTTAGTATAAACCAGATACTGTGATATATAATCAGTATTTAATGGCACAACAAAATTCTTTTAAACAAACTTAATGTTCAACAGGGAAAAAGAGTATTAATAATATAAACTGAAAAAACAGCATTTTTAAAGTTATTAAGATTTGTGCATTTAAAAAATTTCTCATGACACATGTTGCTAATTGAATTTAACACCATTCTTTGGACTGGAGATTTTGGGTGCTAGGCTCCAAGGGTTTGGATAGAATAAAGTGGTGATTATTTAGCACTGAGTTTCAAATTGTATTTTCTTTGGTGTATCTGTAGAAAGTCAGT
This sequence comes from Mirounga leonina, assembly GCF_011800145.1. Taxonomy (NCBI): domain Eukaryota; kingdom Metazoa; phylum Chordata; class Mammalia; order Carnivora; family Phocidae; genus Mirounga; species Mirounga leonina. The sequence goes on from NW_023270865.1 coordinate 19,036,425, forward strand.
AATTGTTGAATTTGTAAAGCTTTACTAAGAACTTTAGTATGGAGAGAAGTAAGGATAAAATGCAGAATTCTCACTCTACTGGAAAGGAAGAAACCACTAGGAATTCTGAAGAAGGGCTCTCAGGAAAACAAACAGAATGGCAAGTGGTCAAAGAGGGTTAGTCTCCTGGCTCCTGACAATTTCTTCCTCTTCTATGCCTCGAAGGACAGACTGGGTGCAGATAGAAATGGCTGATGAATGTGTCTAGGTGGGTGAGTCAGAGCGCAGCCTGACAGAGTCCCATAAAATCAAGCATGTTCTGAAGAATCAACTTGTGAACCAGAACAAACATTAGAAGGGGGAGAGGAAAAGACAAGGAAAGCGGGACAACAGACTTCAGTCACAAGATTACGACAGGACACTACCATAAAATATGAAGCCAGCCATACTACATCAGAGACTAGCACAACTCCAGGAGTATCTACCAAAATGAGCATCCCTGAAATGATTACAGGATAGTTTTTAAGGACTAGCTACTTTGCAACAGAGACCAACAGGTATCCAAGAGACCAGGCACTGCCACCACAAGACTATGAGAGCTTCCCTGAAATGTTCTGCTTTCTGCTCTTCCTATTAGACTCCTCCCTGCATACACATTCCTCAGCCTGGCTTGAGTCATCTGCACCACTGCTGACCATCTCCGAATCCCCCTGGTCATCTGGCTCTGTTTCCATGATCAGACACCCATCAGAATTACTAATCATGTTGGTAGCTGTCAGATGTCTATTCACTTCTTCCCCTACCAGTCCAGAATTCAGGCGATAACACCTGGTAAGCACTATAATGCAAGACAGTGGTGCATAGTAGAGGCTCTAGGAAGTAAAATCAGCATCTTTTAAGGGGTTCCTGGACTCAGAAATATTCCATATTGATATACATACACTGGATATTTTTAGCTAGTTGATTTTTTTTTTTTTTTTTTTTGTAGGGCCTAATTTTATCTTGAGACAGTTCTGGAAAATCGACTTTCATATATGACCAATTATTACATTCCAACCACTGAGCAAAGTACTCTCTCTCACAAATGCTGTTAATTCTTAAAATACTGTGAATTAGATTTCTAATTATATAATTGAGAAAAATAAGGCAAAAATACTTAAGATGCATGTGTTGGGCTATAGAAAATAACATCATATTAAATAGCTTCTTAAATATAAATTGAATTCTTTAATCTTAATTTCAATAAACAGTAGTTCTATAGGCCATTTAAAAATTGCATTGACTAGGGTCATCTGTATTTTTACTCCCACTATGCTAATTGTAGTTGATTAAATTTAGAGATAGATATTTAAATATTAATATTTTTTCATATTATAAATATGAATGTTTGGTCTCCATTTAAAAAAAAACACTTATGAATTAAACATTACATTTTCTTTGAATAGCAATGCTAAATAGCTCTAACAAATGGAATTATGATCCCTGAATATAGAGATTATATACTGATTTAATTTATTTTTGGTGAAATCTTCATACTAACATCAATAAATACTTCCTGGCAATATTCTCATTCTTAATTTTATTTTTCTCAGTCCAAATCCTCAAGAAGATTTTAAGTGCCTGTACTTACATGCATTTGGGGGTACAGAAGAAAGATGGGAAATGATAAAGAGGTAAAGAAACATAAACAGGTGAGAGTACTGAACAAAATAAGGATGCTGCCCCTTTTACTGAGCTCCTAAGAGGATAACAATTCCCCCCTTGACCGTCTCTGAAGGATCAACAATCAGTACTTATTAAAAGACAATAAAAAAAGAACAAAAAACCTCCAAAGGGTCAACATTGGCTAAGTGACTATTATAGGCCAGACATATTTCTATATAGTTTAAATACTGTTTCCCATTTTCAATTATTTACTGTTCTGGGAAAGGACTTTATTTTTTTTAAAGATTTATTTATTTGAGAGAGAGAGTGAGAGAGCAGGGGGAGGAGTAGTGGAAGAGGGAGAGAATCTCCAGAAGACTCCCCACTGAGTGTCCCCACCTGGGGTCAGGTTGAGGGGGTCAATGTCACAACCTTAAGATTATGACCTAAGCCGAAATCAAACGGCAGTCGCTCAACCAACTGAGCCACCCAGGCACCTTGCGAAAGGACTATTTATTACTTTGTTTTGTATCCCTAGGACCTAGCATGGATCCTCGGATATACAGTCACTCAATAAATTATTGGAAACAATTATTGGAAAGTAACATATATTTTTTCCTTGTCAGGATACCCACAACTAGATCATATAAACTATTAATCCCATTTAATTGATAAATCACACAAGTCTGAGGAATCATGTAACATGTCTCATGTGACATCACTAGTAAGACTAAACTAAGATTTTAAAACAGTCTCTTTCCTTCCTCTTTATTATATTATCTTCTAACAATAGACTGTTTAACTTGTAAAATAGCAATAAACATAGTTATGCAAGAGAGTATAAAACAGGATCACGAGAAATGTTGTTTAAAAATTCCTATCTCCTATTTTTCAGCATAGGTTTTATTAATTGGTAGGTATATGTCTACCATGGTCCCCAGTGATGATCCCTTCCTCCTGGTATTCAAAATCGTGCATGTAATCCCTTACTCTTGAACGTTGGGCTGACTTAGTGATTTGCTTCTAACCAACAGAATACAAGAAACATGAAGAGATAATAATTCTAAAGATTGTGACTTACATTTTGCTAGCAGACTCTCTCTATTGCCTTCTCTGCTTACATGCTCGAATGACAAGCTGCCATGTTGGAGAGGATCATGTGATAAGCAGCTGACCCTGGCCCATGGCCAAGAGCCATCAAAGAACTGAGGCCCTCTGTCCAACAACCTGTGAGGAACTGAGTTCTGCCAACAACCATCTATTCAGTCCCTCTCATGCCTCCTTTGACTGTGAGAAAGATCCTAAAGCATTGGATCCAGCCAAGTTATGCCTGGATTCATGACCCACCACCACTGTAATATAATCAAAGTACACTGTTTTAAGTAGCTAAATTTTCTGATGATTTGTTACATGTTAATATATAACTTATAAGGTAAAATTCAAAAAAATTAATTTTTAAAAAGAATCATATATTCTAGAAAAAGGTATCAGTTGCTTATAATCATGAAAATATATGTAGTAAGGGGACAAAGTGTCCTAAAGGCCTATTGGAAGTAAGAATAGTTACTTGAACTACAATAAATGCCATATTTTATGTGGTTCCAATTGCAATAAGGTATTTCAAAAAGAAAATTTTTCAAAAACAGTCATTTGCTTTTTGTATATACCCTATTTCTTATGACCTGCTGTAAATATATCTATGAGCAAGTATAAATAACTAAGTGGTTGATAAGACTCATTTTTACAGCAATTTGATTCACTATTATAGCCTTGCTAGCAAAAAAAAAAAAAAAAGAGAGATTAAATCATCTTTATTTTCTATGTATCCTCTTACTTTCACGTATAATAGTTTTCAAAATTTTGTTCATTGTTTCCATTGCATTCTTTGTCCTATTCTTTGGCTTGCAAGCATCCTCTTCAATGGGAAAAAAATGAAGTATAGCTTTTATTTACTATAAAAATGAAAGGAAGTCCTTGGAAGTATTTAAGGCAGCTTGTAAAGACATTCTCAGTAAGTAGGAATTTGGACCGTGTTGCAACATAGGATGTTGTAACAATTGTCTCAAGCTTTACATGAACTATTTTGGGGGCACATAATTTATTGGTCATTGAAGAACCCATCTCTTGCAAAGATACAATATATAGTACAGATGAAATGTTTATATTATCTTTTGAATAGAGAGACTTCTAACAGAAGGGCCTTTGTGAATGGGCTTCTATTTGTTCTCCCATCCCCACTGAAAACACCCTGACTTAACTATTCAATAAGTAGATGTTTGTTGAGTGAAGCATTTGTTTAAGAATAGAAAATATACAGATGCAACCTAAAATCTAAGGAATTATTTACTTGTAGGGTACCTAAACACCAAAACTAACCGATGATCTTCAGAGTAAAAATATATGTTCTAGAAGAGTCTGACTAAAGTCAGATCAGACTGCTAAGGCACATAGTCTCATAATTTTGACAGGGTGTTTTCTGGTTCTGTTGTATGGTTGATGTTAGTATATGGCTATAATACAAACACAGTGGATCTGAAAGTATTAAAAAAATAATTACTCATCTTGATAGGACAAACACTGTGAGATCTAAGGACAGACCCTATCATTGCCATGATAATTTATGGAGTGGGAAAATGGAAACAAATATAGATGAAAGGCATGTTCAAATAATGGGACCTGGCATAACACAACATGCAGTATATTCCCTTCCTAAACTCACAGAGAAATAGAAAAATATCTATTACTGTCATGAAATTAATTCTAGCTTGCACCCTTTCAATGACAGCCACACTTCCTCCTGATTGTATGGTATAGAATTTAGACAACATAAATTTGGAACAGAAAAAGCAAGAATCATGAAACTGTATTTGTTGATCTCACTGTAATTGAGCATGGACACAGGAATTTTTAAAAATTCGGAATAATCGGGGCACCTGGGTGGCTCAGTTGGTTAAGCGACTGCCTTCGGCTCAGGTCATGATCCTGGAGTCCCGGGATCGAGTCCCACATTGGGCTCCCTGCTCAGCAGGGAGTCTGCTTCTCCTTCTGACCCTCCCCCCTCTCATGCTCTCTGTCTCTCATTCTCTCTCTCGCAAATAAATAAAATCTTAAAAAAAAAAAAAAAGTTTTAAAAAATAAATAAATAAAAATAAAAATAAAAATTCGGAATAATAAGAGAGTTGGTAAGTATTTGGTAAACGATCCAGCATGACACTGCGGAAGCTGGTGAAATGGGGGAAGAATCAGTCCCACTATGTTTTCTCTGGCATTGCCTTTGACAACCTTTTCATCGCCCGGACCACCATCTGATGAAGCTAGTTTTGTTGTGTTTTTCAGACAAGATAAGCAGAGACCCAGGCACAACTATCAGGCTACTGGTGTCTGCAATAATTCTGTCTGCCAACTAAACTGATATTTGGGGATGAATCCTGGCCACTATTTAAACTGAGGCAGAACACAAGATCCATATTTATCTCAGCTTTCGTTCATTTTGCCCCTGCTCGCTCATTGTTTACCTGCCACATCCAAGAGAACAGGGCTTATATTTTTAATGTAATCCCCCACCCTGCTTTTCTATTGCCTAGAATAGTAGCTGACGAAATGTGCAGGCTTTGGCTTCAACCATCACGCCATCTCCAACTGCAGAAGATCAGCACCTGGAGGCATTCACATGTTCTGGTGTCTCCAGCGAGTGTGGCCACTACCACTCATATACATTCTTAAATAGGCTTTTTTTCTTTTTAAATTAAATTCAGGTATACTTTATATGTAAAAAATGCACATATTTAGTATATGCATTTTGATGAGTTTGGATATATATGCACACACCTGTGACATCATCACCACAATCAAGGTAATAAACATGTCCATCACCTCCAAAAGATTTTGTGCATCCCTTGTTTTTTGTTTTTTTGTTTTTTTGTTTGTTTGTGTGTGTGTGTGTGTGTGTGTCTGGTAAAAACACTTAGCATGAGATCTACCCTTTTAAATTTTTAAATGCATAACACAGTATTATTAACTATAGGCTCTATATTGCATAACAGATCTCTAGAACTTATTCATCTTTTGTAACTGTAACTTTATATCCATTGAATACCAACTCCCCATTTTCTCTTCCCTACATTGTCTCAAGTTGCCCAAGTTACTCAGAATGCATTATAAACTGTTTCTATTTTTCTAATGTCATCTTTCATCTATTTATCTTGGTTGGTTTTCTTCTCCCTCCATTTATTTCCACCAATACATCAAGACCATTTCTGCATCAGGATCTTTATACCTGCTTCTCCTCCTGCTGTGGAAAGCTCTTTGTTCACATTTTGCATATAACAGTTTTCACATTTCTCAAGTCTCAACTCAAATATCACCTCCCTCAGAAATTTCTGTCTTACTTAAAACTAGGCATCAAAGACATTCTTGTTCACTTCACCTCATTCATTTTTTTAAAATTGTATTTTATTATGTTATGTTAGTCACCATACAATACATCATTAGTTTTTGATGTAGTGTTCCACGATTGATTGTTTTTGTATAACGCCCAGTGCTCCATGCAGTACGTGCCCTCCTTAAAACCCATCACCAGGCTAACCCATCCCCCAACCCCCTCCTCTCTAGAACCCTCAGTTTGTTTCTCAGAGTCCATAGTCTCTCATGGTTCATCTCCCCCCCTGATTTTACCCCCTTCATTTTTCCCTTCCTTCTCCTAATGTCCTCCATGCTATTCCTTATGTTCCACAAATAAGTGAAACCATATGATAATTGACTTTCTCTGCTTGACTTATTTCACTTAGCCTCATTCATTTCTTTTGCAGATTGTATCACGCAGTGATATTAGTGCTATTTTTATCTATTTAACTCTTTGTCATCTATTTCTAAATTACATCTACATGACTATAGGGAACTAATATTTATTGTTCTTTGCTGCATCCACAAACACAGAGCAGTGCCTAGCACATTGCAGAACAATATTCTGTTAGCAAAAAATCAAATGAAATGGAGAATGAGTGAATAACTTAAGTCTTTTCTAAATCTAGGGAGTTTCCTTAAAGTCTTCTCTATCTATCATGAATTGTGCTTCTTCTCATGAGTATAAAGCTCCAAATAATAGAGACATACCTCTTTAACTTTGACTTGACCTCCAGGTACAAGTTAGATTCTCATTTTCAAGCCTATCCATCAGACTGAATTTTTTTATACTGATGATGCCATAAATTAATTCATATATGTGATTCCATAAAGTGATCAAGTCATGTCTTTTGGAAATAACGCCTTGAAGCATGAAGTGGTCCTTACTGTGATTAGCCATGGCAGATGTTCACTACCCAAATCTGTTGGCAATTAGAGGTTATGATTTTGACTATAGCATTTTGTAATTTATCTTTCCACATTGTCAAGCAAGCATCCCTTCTGTTACTTTAAATTATTTCAATAAGAACCATACTCTATTCATGCAATGTTACCTATAATTATTTTATCTTATGCTTTTTTGAAAGAAAATATATATTCCATGACATTGCATGGACTTAGTTCTTTTCAGCAGGTTCAAAAGAAGAGGAGGGTCTGTGTGTAGTAATCTTCAAGACATATCCAGGTTTGGTTAAAAAAGAAAAGTAGACCAGTTATTTCATATTTCTGCTGCAAAAGCCAAGTAATATTTAAATATTCACTACTTAACTCATTAAAAGAAAAATGATTTTTTGTGTGTATGTAATGAGAATTAGGACTTTTTTAAGCAATAACTTTGGATTATTATTAGCATTATGGTTTTCAAGATTTCTTGCATTTTTAGGAAAGAACATTGAATATGGATTCTATACTTGGGGATTTCTTAAAGCTGAAAGACAATAAAAAGAAGAAAGCATAAAATTAATAGGTATAAAACAACTGGTAGCATTGATAAATGTGAATGAAGTTAATACAAAGTTGGGGCTATTACTAGATTGCAATTGTTTGGAAACCCTGGACATAACTAATACTCTCTATATTAAAAAAAAAAAAAGTATTGCAAAATCAATTGTTCCTGTTTTGTGAAAATTTAGATGAGGAACAAAATGAAATTTATTCTCCACAATGTTTTAGTAGGCATTCAGATGCTTTCATTGATTCTAGATAATCAGAGGACTCAAATTCTTATCTATTAAACCACTGGACTAAGGCTGAAGTCTTGTGTTTATCAATTTGCATGTCAGCTAAGTTTACTCTGTGGCAGTGGGTGAATAAAGGCCAGGGTTGCTGCCAGGAGCAACGACACCTTGCTCAATCGTGACAGACAAAAATGTCTCCAGATATTGCCAAATGTTCCCTGGGGAAGTAGAAGCAAAATTGTCCCCAATTAAGAACCACACAGGGCGCCTGGGTGGCTCAGTAGGTTGAGCGACTGCCTTTGGCTCAGGTCATGATCCTGGAGTCCCGGGATGGAGTCCCGAGTCGGGCTCCCTGCTACGCGGGGAGTCTGCTTCTCCCTCTGACCCTCCCCCCCTCATGCTCTCTGTCTCAAATAAATAAATACAATCTTTAAAAAAAATTAAAAAAAAAATCACCTCTAAAAAAAAAAAAGAACCACACAATGGTAACATCACTTATAATATTTATATTTAGATGAATAACTTAATTAAGGACTGAAAGCAAACCCTAAATAAACTGTGTAGGTTTAAAAGGAAAGGAAAATTGAGAGCTGAAATCAGAAGCTGACTAAAGTCCTGAAAAGAGGTATGCATTGGGCATAGGTTTTAGAAGGTAAGTATGCATTGGGTAGGTATGCATTGGGCATAGGTTTTAGAAGGTAAGTCAATTTTTTTTATAGAATATCATTCTATTTTCCCATTTCTAAGCTATTTTTATAAAAGCTTGAAGTTCAAAATGACCTAAGAGTTCTTCTAATCCAAATCAGCAACTGTATAAATACAAAAAATGAGTCATCATAGGGGTAAATTATTCCCCCAAGGGTTCATACTGGCAGAGTTAATCTAATAATCCAAAACTCCAGTCACCCCAAATTCCCTAACACATTCCGTATGCTCTCAGGCGAACACAGGCTCTCCCCTGCAGGACACTGAACCAAAACTCAGGGAAATATCTAAAAGCTCTTTTACACTGAAGTATGTGATTGATATGGTTTAGTAAGTTCTGTAATAATTGGCATAGAGACTAGCTGAAAAATTGTCAATTGAGGAATGTGGGAGAAGGTAGAGGCAAGAATGCTTACGTTCAGGGAAGCTCAAAAAGTCGCTTTTTGTAAGGAACAGCATACAGTAAATATTTGTTAGAGTTTTTATCCTAAGAGTCTGTCTAACCATCTATCTTTATTCTTCCCTTGGTTTTCATTAGAATGCATTAACTCAACATAGCTTTTTGAAAGAAAATCTTCATTTTTGGTTTGGACGCAATAATGACAATAAAATATTTGTGGTATTTTTGATGACTTAGTGATCTCGGCTTACCTGATAGGTACAGTACTGCCCCACATTTAAAAAGAAACAGTTGATACTAATTTAAAATATGGGAAAAAAATATATATTCAGCCCAATTTAGTGATGACTATATTGATTATTTGAAATACAATTGGATTCTCATAGCCTAGGTATGTCAACATAAATTCCAAATGACTTAAAGAGGAAATGTAAAAGCAAAGTTATCATTTAATATTTTTCAGATCTTAGAAGGAAAACAGAAGACTAGAGAAATATCCAGCCACAAATTAATGGAAGATGCTACCAAGGAATAATTAAACAACCACTTCTAAGTCTTCATTTGCTTTTTCTGTTAGGGCTATATATCTATACTCTTTACCATGCACCTCTAAAGAGAAGAGCCTCCTTGTTGCGTTAATGACACCCACGTCCCTACTCCATTCCCTTTCACGTTGGTCATGTAACTTGGTTAGGCCAGCTGACTGGCAGCCTCAGGATCAAGAGGACTACTAAGACTTTGTTTTGTTTACACAAGAACATCAAAGAAATAGCTGACAAATACAGCTTTGACTATATTTCCAAATATGCATTAATTTCATATCAGTAGGAAAAAGATAATTTGGATACTTTTTGAGAAAAAACTGGAGGAAAAAAAAACACAACTTAGGATCCTGATGGAATCTAAATCAAAATGAACTGAAAGGTAATTATAAAAATATCACACCACCATTATAGACAAGGACCTTTTAAAACATCTTTAAAGAAAAAACTGAATATATTAAATAAGATAAAAATACAATCAATGTAAAAGCTGTAATAATAACAAACCTACACATTTTTAAGGACAACATACATATTTGGAAAAAACTATATGCAACATATACAATAAAAGATTTAATACTTCTAAGGGACAAAGTACTTTGACAAATTAATAAAAAAATGAGAACCACACTAAAAAAATGAGTAAATCAGTATATTATATATTTGTCACTATTTTTGCTGACAAGTCTATTTCAAATACCTTTTCAATATTGATTGAATGACCTGTCTTTTAATTCCTGAATCCCAAGACAGAATTCCAACGAACAGATTTCTCAGCCTCCTTTGCAGTTAGGAAATCCACATATGAATTTGGCTGCACAAATTTGATGCATCACAAACTGAAATGATACATAAATTGGTAAAAGTGTTTGCAGGCAAAAGAACCTCAGGGCAATAAAGGAAATGTTGACTTTATTATCAAGCTTGGTAGAGCTGATGGCTCAAAAAAAAAAATCCAGCTGAAATTAAAAATGAAATGCTATCATCCCATGGTCTGCAGTAGCAAAATAGCTTATTAAATTATAACCTATGGTAACCCACAGTAAAATGCTCACTGAGCACAAGGCTTTGAGGAATCAGGTGGCTGTTCCATGAGATCAGTATATAAGGCATGAGGAATGTGTGAATTGTGAAAGAGTTGGTTGTTTCAAATTGTACTGACAGCTGAAGGAAGAATAACAAGCTCAAAGACCTAAATCTTGGCTCAGGGTACTGAGAGAAACCATGGAAGTTTTATGACTAATAAAATAATCTTGTATCATCTACAACTGTAAACCTAAGGCAGAGCACTAAACTCGAAAATTTGATCCTGCCAATTATAAAATGTTAAGTTGGTTCACACATACCCTCATTACCACCACAGCATGAAAACTAGTGAATTAATTTAGAACAAGTAAGATTCTGAATATTGGAGAAGGGAAATGTAAGATCCAGATGGCTCAGTGTCCCCCCAAATCCCAAATATCCCTGACTCTTCACTTTTAGCAAAAGCAACCCTTCCTTCCAAGTGCAATAAGGCCCTTTTTTGCTTTTGCTTAAAATCCAATAAGGACCTCATTTGAAAGAGTTACTTTACAAGGGAAAACTATTCTTATTATGTCCATCTTCTACCATTTCTTATTACCTCCTGATCTAAATTAGAATTAGAAACCGATGTGCCCAAAGGAGACAATTACAAATTCAGATTCCAGAAGACATGATTAAGAATAAAAACATTGCAAGAATTTTTGGATTTGTATCAGCAAAAATCTAAAAAATACATATAGGATTAAATTTTGAAAGTAATAAACCCAGGATTACAGAACATCATTTTATAATGCAACATTTATTAATATGTTGCCCTTCCCGTAAACTTTAGAATTACTGTGCTAACCTCAGCACATGATAATGGGGTTTGCTTTGTTGCTTTATTAGCTAATTAAAACATGGACTTAATAAAGACTCTGAGATGCCCAAAACTCTTTGCTATTTTGTGTATAAAGAGATTCATTGAATTAAGGAAATGAGAATGGTAGAGTAGTTTTATCATATGTAATTCACTCAATTTACTCCTTATGTATCTTAAAAGAGGATAAAAAATCCTTTCTAAACTGCATATTAAGAAATACATACACGATGGCATACCCGCATCTTCAAAAAGTATTGTAGAGGTTTTTCCCTGTTAGCTAGGAATGCTGCTAAGAGATTATTCAGTTAAAAAAGCTTCCTTATTTCCATGGGCATGATTAGACCCATGAGTATTGGTATTTGAGAGCAAATCTGAGAGTATTTGAGAGCAAATAATACCAATGGACCATCAGATGCAAGATGCAATTTCTATAATTAATAGTGGTTCAAAAGAGCATTTTTCAATGACTAATTGATATAGTCTCTAGGACTGAAACAGATGTACAGCCCTTCAAGGTCTGAAAGAATTATATAACTGAAAATCCTTTAGGTTGGTCAGGCAGAAAAATGACTCTCCAACTACAACAGAGATTTGTGTCTTCAGCCAAATTTCAGAACTGTGTCACTTCAAAGACTCAGAGACCAGTGAATGATTAAGTATTTAACCACACCTGGTAATAACCATGATAATAGCAGAAATATCTTCTACCTAGTTTTTCCAAATGAGATTTTCTGGGTTAACTGTGAACTAGGAGGACAGAAATAGCTAGACATTTTGAGAACTTTGATAAAATGTTCAAGCTTATGAAAATACTTAGGGACCTAAAGGATTTTCTGATCCACTACCCAGAATGGGGACAAATGAGTGTTAAAATGGACTTTTGATCTAATTTCATCTCATGATCAGCTCAGTGAAGCCTCAAACCTATCCAATATCAATGTTCACAGTTTCTGGGCATATTATTGCAATGAACATGCTCAGAAACTGGAAGAAAATCCCCAATAGATAGCTAGCATTCATTCCTTTTTCCTCTTTCTTTTTAAATATTTAATTTCATATTCAGATTTTTATCCTCCACTCCTACCTTGTCAGCTCATGTGCCTAAAGGGAAGACTTGACCATGTCCAATTTTACAAATTCCAGTAAC
>NW_023270865.1:19048819-19108823 GCF_011800145.1 Mirounga leonina
AAGGGAAGACTTGACCATGTCCAATTTTACAAATTCCAGTAACCCCACGCCCCTTGTTCTTGATGGCTTCAAAGCTAGAATTCCAAGAGGATCTCTTTAGTTATTCCTATGACAGGTCTCTTTCACTCTTTCTCTCTGTCCTGCCTGCTAGTCATTAAGAAGAAAGCATGTAACCTAGATTACTACTATTTTACAACCATAAGGGGCCTCATCACTGGAAGAATTCAGAACTGTGAATGGAAAAACAGATGCAGAAGAAACCAGGTTCTTAAACAGCAGAGAATCCCTATATCAGACAACTGTAAGGTTGACCCCTCTCTGGTCTTCTAGTTAACTGAACCAATAAATTATTTTAGAAATGGAGCTAGATTCACTAACTAGAAGTTCACTAAAATTTGCAAACAAAATCATCCTAACTTTCTGTGACCAGCTGCGGATGCATAACTGAAAATAAAATGGCATTTGTTGGTTTAACTCTATATACAGAACAATGTATTATAATTACATTGATTATGAAATTTTTTCTAGCCCAGGTGTTTAATTTTTTCTTGATGAGAAAGCAATTTTTTATTAAACAAGAAGAATTCTGGCCATCTTAACATTGAATATGAAAAAAAAATCACGATACCATTACTCACTTGGTAAATGAGAGATATTTCTAAATAAATTTCCAGTTAAGAAGATATTTAATGATCACTTCAGTGCAATTTATACTTCCTGAGAATTTGCCATTTGAATCCCTAAGGGTGTGTTGTGTTAAAGGTAATATCCTATTCATTAGAACCACTAAGACATTTCATAAGGGGTTTAAAATTTATCAAAGGACTTACTTATTAATGTTGTGTCATAGATTTTACCTGTTATTTAAAGGTTTTAAAAATTTCAAAAAAAAAACATAAGGATTTGAAATTTTGAACATTTGAGTCTTAAGTCTAAACCACAAATTTATCCAGTGAATAGTTTAAAACCTATAACTTCACTAATATAATTCATAAATCTAGTACACAATGTCAGGTATTTTAAGTTAAATAATTTACATCCAATTTTCTTCCTAAAGTTGAGATGCTCACATGTAATTTATATTCAATTTTGTAGAAAAGAATCTAATTTACATCTTGCTGAAATGTGTATATGGATGCTTAGAGTTACCCTTTCCATGCTCTTGCCCTTTCATTTTAAAGATATAAGTTAACAAACACTTGTATAAATATTTAAGGATTAGGAAATTCACATCACTATTATATATACTCTTAATAATTAAAAAATAAACTCATGTTTTGAGTTATTTTTAAGTTTGACTGTTTTCGTAGATTACTGAACAATCCTACAGAACACACTAAAACAATAAAGAATAACACATAAAAATTAAAAGTTTGACAGAGGCTCTTGAAATTTACAAATAACTGAAAATTTTAAAAATCAAGAAAAAATTTTAAATACATATTGAGGATGATTAAGAATATAGGAAATTTATTACCGACACTATGCAATGCCTCTAGATACTTCTTAATATATCATTTAATTTCAGTATAAAATAACCTCTACAAAAGAAAGAGAAGTCTAATCAAAGAAAATGAAATGTCTTCTAGATACTGATTTCAAGATCATGAATAAACATTCGATTAAACTGTTCTAATATTCAAGCATTACTTAGATAATTATACACTATAACTTCTTTTTTCATCTATAATTCTATGAAGTGGTCAGCATCAATTAATGGACCACCTGTTTAAACAGTTAAATGGTTCTCAGATAGAACCAGTACTTCCTTGAAATCACTAAGTCAGAATATAATTAAGATCAGAGCTTAAAAGATATAGTAAGTACAAATTTAGATCCTTAATAAAAATATAAAATTCAAAAAAGAAAAAGGGGTTCATGCTTGTCCACTTAATATTTGTGCATACAAATAGTATAGTCAAATGAATCCTAATAGTGCATTTAAATTAAGTAAATATTATGTTAATTGAAAATATGTAAAATATAAGTGGCAATAAAGCACTCAGCAACCAACTTTACAGAATTTGCATGTTCAACCACAGTTGTCCCCTTAACTGGTTTGAACTTTTGCTTCATAACTAATTAGCCTTCAGTAACATTCCAAAGAGTGCGGTTTCCTCGGACCAAAAAATTACTGCCATCATGACCATGTCAAATTATTTTAACCCAATATCACCCCAAATTATGCTTATAATAATAGCTCATTTTTTTCAGAGATGGGCTCTTGAATGAACAAATGATAAATCACCTTATGATCTATATAAAATGGATGAGGGGAGGAATGAACTCCTACTAAAGGCACATTGAGATTGGACACTGATGAATTGGGGGGTATAATCTACCTTTTTCACAGCTGCAGGAGATACAGAAAAATCACAAAACATTTTTGACAATGGTATATAAAATGAAGCTGGAGAGAGATTGCTAAAATTCTTAGTCTCTTTGGACTGCTATGGTATAAAAATACCATTGACTTGGTGGCTTAAGAAACAAACATTTATTTTTCATAGTTGTGGATTCTGGGAAGTCCAAGATTAAAGTGCCAGGAGAGTCCATGTCTGCTGATAATCCACTTCCTGGTTCATAGGCGGCCATTTCCTTTTTGTGTCCTCACATGGTGGAAGGGGCAAGAGAGGCCCCTGGGGTCCGTCTTATAAGGGCACAAATCTCATTCATAAGGCTATGCCTTCCTCATCTAATCACCTCTCAAAGGCCCCACCTGCAAATACCCTCACATTGAGGATTAGGTTTCAACATAAATCCTGGTAGGATACAAACCTCAGTCTATAGCAGATCTCTTATAATTCTAAAACTGTATGACTCTATGACCAAGAACCCATTTAAAGGTGGCTAACTAGGTTTGTAGGTATATTGATGGTGATGAAATAAAGTAACGTCCTAACGAATCTTCTTACCCCAAAGATACAAGTATAGTGATCTGAAGGGCCACCTGCACCCCAGTGTTTATAGCAACAATGTCCACAATAGCCAAACTATGGAAAGAGCCCAGATGTCCATTGACAGATGACTGGATAAAGAAGATGTGGTGTGTGTATACACACACACACACACACACACACACACACACACACACAGTGGAATATTACACAGCCATTAAAAATGAAATCTTGCCATTTGCAATGATGTGGATGGAACTAGAGGGTATTAAGCTAAGCGAAATAAGATCAATCAGAGAAAGACAATTATCATATGATCTCACTGATATGAGGAATTCTTAATCTCAGGAAACAAACTGAGGGTTGCTGGAGTGGTGGGGGGTGGGAGGGATGGGGTGGCTGGGTGATAGACATTGGGGAGGGTATGTGCTATGGTGAGCACTGTGAATTGTGTAAGACTGATGAATCACAGACCTGTACCCCTGAAACAAATAATACATCATATAATAATTAAAAATAATCAATCAATCAATCGATTGATCAGAAAAAAAAATTCCTATATCTGCCTGTGGTCTGAGTCATACATTAGGTACCCAATTATATACATCTTTATATATAATTTTATATACATAGGCTTTTAAAATTTCTATCTAATTTATAAATTAATTGTAGTTTCTTATTTATCTTTTTATCTACCTCCATACCACTCCTCACCACATCTAACAAAGAAAACAAAAACAAACAAAAAAGAGTGTACCATACAGCATCTTGGAGAAGTTTTCACATATACTCACAGCGACTGATATTTTTCCTTCCTCCCACATCCAAAGAGAAAAGATTGAGCATGTTAAATTCAAATAAATTTCACTAAATACAAAAGGTATAATCTTCCATTATCAATCATTTTAACCCTTAATCTCCCCCAAAAGTATTCACTGAAAGGATTTGATATTTTTAAGCATCAGGAATTCTTCCTAATCAAAAATTTTCCAAGGCCTTAAAAATTGTAAATATTCCTCCCTTTATGTCTTTAAATAGGAAAAAAAAAAGTGTTATTCTTAGAAAGTGTATCAGAATATAGAGGTTGTATACTGATAAAACTGTATATTGAAATATGGGTTGTGCATTGGTATTTAGAAAGAAAACTGTGTCATGTTTCATGTTGATATAAAATTTGTAATATATTTGAATATGGAACCATAAGTACTTTGGGAAAAGTGAAGCTACTATTTGATTTCTTCTCAATAGCATGCATGAAGAGAAAATTAAACACAAGCCAAAATGTTTGAAAATCTTTCAAAAATTTTAATAAGTTCTACAAATGCAATTTGATATTATCAGTCCACACATTTTACTGTTTATATTAATGCCTGTATTTTAAAATATAGCAAACATCGCAAGACAAATTCAAATAACCAAAAATCAGATTTTAAGCATCACAAATGCTTCGAATGTCTCTCTTTAAAAGAAAAAAATAAGTATCATCCTGCACTTCTCTTTCTTGTCCCTCTATAAATACAACACTGCCATAAAAATTAGTGTATTTCGATGCATATTTTTTCTATTTTTGCTAAAATGTATGTATCCAAAAACAACACATAGCTTAATTTTGTATTGTCTCTACTTATATAGTACAGCACTGGACTTTTTTTTTTAATTTTTGTTACATTGAGATTTGTTCATAAAAAGGAATACTGTTGGCAATAAAATGAATGTGGTATACTCACATGTATTGGCCTAGACACTTCTCTGAAAAATCCTGTAAGTTCTTTCCTTTTCAGTTTTACCATACTGACCCCAGACATAAAGCTCTAATCTCTCACAGATATTAACATTTTTTGATCATAGTAAACATAACAATAGTTTTTTTAATATTTCTGAACTTAGAAATTTCCCTATTGTCCTTTTGTCAGACAGCTCAAAATAAAGCAGTTAATTATTTATACTTGCTACATTTTGACAAAACTATATACATTAAAAGAAGATTCCATATTCCATATTAAGATGTACATAATCTTCTTCAATAATTAGGCCTCCAAATGTACTGAGAAAGAGGAGTACTAAGAAGCAACGTTTTTCATTTGGTGTAGAATTAACAAGCCTTCATGATGAATCAATTAAGATAAGAACAAAACTTGTATACGACATATAAAATGTGATTGAGTGCTCTTTGTCCTCAAAATCTGGCCTCTGAATAAAGGAAGTTCTCTAAAAATGAAGCAGCACATGAACACTGCATTTGATATAAAATCATATAAATCAAACTATTTTTCTAGGCGGGTGGTAAGGACAGGACATACACCTGTCAAAGTTCTACATTTTTGACCTTTATATATTGTTTAGAATTACTCTAGGCAGTCAACTCTGAATAGGCCAGTTATATATGACCACAGTCGTGGGGCAAAGCGGGTTTCTGTCCCCCTCTCACAGCCACAGTTCTGTAAATGCTTCCTGTACCGGCCAGTATTCATATGAGACATAAAGAATGTCGACAGAAGAGGTGCAGACAAAATATACAAATTCCAGAAAGCAGCAATTTAGCTGACTGACTAGCTCTGGACAGTTTGTTTTAACTTTTGAAGGTTTATGGAAAATTCTTTTTAGTTTCATCTTATTGTCAAGGCCTACCTGTCAGCGAAATATACAGGACATTTCGACCTATCAGCATCTGACTTTGTATTTTGAGGTTGAAAATGGGATATATCTGCCAACATGTAGCAGGTCCTGGTAGTTCTGCGGCAGTTTAATTCAAGAAGGCACCTCTTCCATCACCTGTTTACTCAAGGACAGTCAGAACTCCCCGGTCAGGGGATCCATGCCCTTGCCTCTCACCCCTTGCCCACCATTTTGAGGGATATCAGAGCATCAGTGGGGAGAAAGAAAACCAAAGAAGTGATCTAGTCTCCTTGCAAACTCCAGGACTGGTCATCACCTAAAAACCCTACAGAATCCCCATATCCATTCATTTATTTAAACATTCAACCATGCATATAGATTGTGAAGACACAGAGCTGAACAAATCAAACAATATTCTCAGCCAGCCCTGAGCTTACATTTTTACTGGAAGGATTCAAACAAACAAACAAACAAACAAAAACACAATAAATAATACAGCAGGAACAAAACAAGCAAATTCACTGTCATCAAGAAGCTTGATTTCATTGGGAGGATACCAATAACAATCAAATGGAATAAGTTAAATATATAGTATGTTGGACATAAGAAATGCTTAGGAAACACTGAAACTGGATAAATGGCATAGGAAGTGTTGAAGGATTTCTATTTTAAATAGGGATAACAGGGAAAACCTTTCTGAAGGAGTCATGTTTGAGTAAAGACCCAAAGGAAAGGAGGGCGAGCCTGGCTCGGCATATACATAGACATATATACATGATGTATATGTATGTAAAATATAGGTGTGTAAAAATATATATGTAAAGTAGATATATTATATATACATGTGTGTATATTTTTTATGTGTGTGTGTGTTTGTGTATGAAAATCTTTCCATGCAGAAGGGACATAAAAATACAAAAGCTCCACCCAAAGCAGGGGCATAATAGAACATTATATGCTCAGCTAGAAACCAAAATGGCTGAGGTGGTAGTCAGCCCCGGGAAAGCAGGAGAAGTGCTTGGAAAGAGAATGGGGACCAGACCATAGTGGGGCCTTGCCAGCTCCTTAAAGTCTTTGGCTTTTACACCAAATGAGACATTTGTGCAGAGGAGTAACATAAGCTCACCTATTGGGGCTGAGAAAAGGTTGAGGTGGGGCAATGGAAACAAAGAGATCCTTTTGAATGCTACTCAATTCAGTTAGAATGAAGACTCCAGAAAAATGTCAGTATAAACAAATTCAAAAGAAACAGGTGACCCTTGACAAAACATATTCATTTAATGTGGTGAAATTTTTCCAGCCTTTGAATGTTGTAAGCAAGAGTACAAATGATGGATGAAGAATATATACATCATATGTGGGCTGTGAGAATTTGCAAGGAGGAAGAAGATAGGATCATGAGGGAAGAAGGGACATTCTCCTAGCTAGCCACATCAGATTGATTAGGTCTGTTGATATTAAAAGATCTGTTCTGATAGGCTGCAAAATTTGCAATGCACTAGGATGGATGAGAATGTGCAGAATCAGATGTGTTTTAGCCAAATCACTCTTAGTTCTAATGAGAAGATGGATCGCCACTCTTAATCCCTGTCAGTTTTGACAGTGATGATCAGGATGCATTTTAAATCTGCTAACATAAACTCTTAGATACACAGTATGTCTTACTCTTCTTCAGGTCCCCAGTACTTAAAATTTCTAGGATAGAGGAGGCATTTATTTGTGCTGGTAGTACGGCAGCTCTCAGTATTTATGAAACACCAACCATTACTTCATATATTTTAATTACAAAGAAAAATACAGGTTGCTAGGGTTGGGGTGAAACCCTCTAATGTCACATTTATATTTTACCAACATCCACCTATTTTTTAAACAAATCTTTACTGGGAATCACTCCATTTTGTAAAACTCAAAAAAAAAAAAAAAGATAGAAATCATTTAATTCTATTCTTTCACTTCAAAAAGAGGATTCTGAGACCAAATAAAGCTCTGCAACTTGCATATTTGACCTTAGTTCTGGCACTTTCTAGGACGTATAAAAATGTGAAGTAGCTTCAGAGTGCTGTACTTATAATGCCAAGTATGTGGAAAAGAAGAAAAAAAAATGGTGTGGCTCTGCCAGAAACGAGTAGTATTTCACCTGCCCTTTGTGTCCTACAGGAAGAAGATACAGGATTGCGGGAAGTGAAGCTACTAGATCAGGGCAGCCTCCTCGTGCTCATTCACAGCCAATTCCACGCCAGAGGTTCCTGCAGACGCAGGGAAGCTAGTCAGGCTCACTCCCGATGGGGGGACTAGTTTTATGTCACAACTTGTACAGCT
Organism: Mirounga leonina; assembly: GCF_011800145.1. NCBI lineage: Eukaryota > Metazoa > Chordata > Mammalia > Carnivora > Phocidae > Mirounga > Mirounga leonina. The sequence continues at coordinate 19,056,652 of NW_023270865.1, forward strand.
GGAGAGCACACAGCTAATGACCACTCAAGCATGCAAGTGTCTGGTGACTGCATATAAAATATGACATACGATGAGGACAAATAACAGAACAAATGAGCAGTGACAGCCCAAAACATGTAAATTGCATAACAGATTTTAAAAGAGAATGCCACTGTAATGTGCATTCTTATGGTAGAGTATTTCTTTCAAATCAGAAATCATTTCAACAATCAGAGAACTTCTCTTTTCAAATACCTCAAAGCCACGTGAAAGGAAAAATGATGCAACGACAGTGAGGGAGAATAAGAAAACCCCAAATAGAGAGATCTGCAGGTTCAGCAGGAGTTTTTCAATAGCATTTAAGCATCATGTGAACAAAAATATTTATGAAATCAAACAACCCTCTGGTCAGAGTTATCTCTTACCTTGCAGAAAAGGAAAGCTATCAAAAACAAAGCAAGCAGAAGGCAATGCTGAATTCCAAATGCAATTGCAGGGTGAGCTGTACTTTTCAATAACCGCATCTATGTTTTTAGGGATTTGCCTCACAGCATGTGCCTTTTTTTTTTCCCTTCACATAATTGTCAACTATATCAGTGATGAAAATGAAAAATGTATCACTCAAAACTATTTTTTGCATTTTCGGAACTGTACCTTATCTAGTGAGAAATGAGAGTTCTCTTTTTCCCCCCTATGAAATACATTTCTATAACATTTCTTCACCATCACAGTATAACAGCAAGTTGAAGAAAAAAACAGGACATAGCCAGATACCCACACAACAACTGTTTTTTAGAGAGCTCACTAGGTGCTCCAAGGTATAGTAGGGACAAAAATCCAGCCATCAAAGAAGCGCCATCCTATGGTGAGGAAGGACCCACTTTTAGACCAATAACACCCCTCCTCTGCACTGTTTCCTCTGTAGCACTTATCACCATCAGCATATTAAATATTTTTGTTAGATTTTTATAGTGTGATCCCCACCCTTGAATGTGAATTCCATGAGGTCATAGATTTTTACATATGGATTTTTGTCCTACTGCTCAATCAATATATAAATGAATCAATACAAAGTTGCCAAAATTGCTGAAAATTATTTAATCAAATTGTGGGTAAAAAACATAAACAAAGAGGGAGGAAAACATTCTTTCTGAGACATTTAAAGAAAGCTATAATGAGATGACATGAGACCAGGAATGGTGGTCATGGAGGTATGAGGTTTCTATGTCAGTATATAAAATTATGAGGCTAATTCTTTATTAATCACCACACAAAGGTGAGATCTAAATCATTTCATTTGTATTTCCTACCTCAACCATATCCAAAAGTATTTTTTAATAATTTTATAATTTCATTTTTGAGATTCTAAATTTAGAAAGGAAATTAGAAGTCAACTCTTCTAAATTTCCAATTTTTGGTGAAAGCAAAATAAACCCAATAGGTATAAAGGCATGTGTTAAAGATCCCTTGGTTGGTGGAAAGGGCAAGACAGGAACTCATATTCTGAAATGCTCACTCTTTTTATTATGAACTTCTATGGCCCACTTGCCTGAATGTTCTCACGCAATGCTGACTGCATTGCCTCCAAGAAATGTAGTAAAGCTAGAAAATTCTTACAGGAAGACAATGAAACTATTGTTAAAGAAAGGGAGCGACTTTGTATAGGAAGACTTTAAAGATTAGAATCTTCAATCTGGATACTCTGACATCTATTAAATCATGAAGGAGGTTGATAGTGTGAAAGCCAAGCTATCCACAAACTTCAATTATACAAGGTCTAAGGGCATCTTTTGAAGTTTAAAAGAGATAAATTTAGGACAAATAATGGGAAGTGCCATACTACTTTATTTATTAGATAGAGTGCTTATGGAAGTAACACAGGCTGAAAATACAATAGTTCATAAAAGGTTTAGATAAAAAACATACAATAAATCAATCATAGACTAAGGGAAGTGGCCCAATATACCATTAAAACTGCTTTTATCTTTGTCAAAGTACAGGGCTCTTGCTGCTCTTTAGTTATATTTGAAGTGATCAAGCTTGAACATTTTTACACTGAAATTAAGGAACCAGGTGTCTTGATAACTTGGGCTAAATAGCAAGAGTCGATGTGGTGCAGTTGTCTACACATAACAACTACTCAATAGCTTATTGGTTTTTTTTTAATTTAATTTTTAAAATTTTTTAATTAATTTTATTATGTTATGTTACGTTATGTTAGTCACCATACATTACATCATTAGTTTTTGATGTAGTGTTCCATGATTCATTGTTTACATATAACACCCAGTGCTCCATGCAGTACATGCTCTCTTTAATACCCACCACCAGACTAACCCATCCCCCCACCCCCTCCCCTCAGTTTGTTTCTCAGGGTCCATAGTCTCTCATGGTTCGTCTCCCCCTCCGATCCGCCCCCCATTTCATTTTTCCCTTCCTACTATCTTCTTTTTTTTTTTTTTTAACATATATTATTTGTTTCAGAGGTGCAGGTCTGTCTTTCATCAGTCTTACACATCAATAGCTAATTGTTGACTGAATTAATTTCTTGTAGTCAGGATAAAATTTCCAAGTGACCATTATAAAAATGTGATTAGATATACTCAACTCTCTCTGAGGGTGCATTCTCTTCAAATGTTTGGATTAAGTCTTTACCTGTAGCAGCAAGATCTGTCTGGTCTGGAATATATACACACATATATTCCCATACCCACAAACATTAAAACATATCAAAGGCTACTTTTCTACGAGATATGCACTATGGTAGTTTATCCTTTTTAGTGCCTCTGAATGGAGAAATAAGGCTCATGTTGATGTTTTAGAACATATGTAGAATATTTTTGAAGTAGAGAGAAAAATAGCCACAATTGTTGCCTCTAGGTATGGGGTAAGGGATTCATGTGTCTACAGTTAGAGAACCATCTTAATTGTACATTGTACATTAATTAATACATTGTACGTTGTTTTATTAGAAACACGTACTTTCTACCAGATTTTGGTACACGGAAGGCTCTATTTTGAAACATTTTAGTCTCTTGGTGTCAGAAATTTATAAACTTCTCTAATACCATGAGGTCTATCACATTTTAAAATGTTAATCTTGGCTGCAGAAAAAAAAAAATACCACCATTATATATTACTCTCACTCAGTAATGGTGATTTGCAGACACTAAATATCAAGAGATAATTCTGGATTTATCATGGGCTTTTACGTTGAATTGTGTTTCTCTTATCATAATTCCTGCTGCTACACCAATGTAAATGACTTGTAGATAATGTTACTGGAACTACTGGAACGTGTATAAACTAAACAAGAGAGCTTTTTTGGTAAAATGACAAACATTTGTACTTATAATACAACACAAAAAGTAGTAATTGCGAGCAAAATGGCAGAATTAATAGCATTCAAATTAATATCAATCTTATGGAACAGATTATTTTGGTTCACAATACCTAATTGGTTGAGTATGAATATGGCACTGATTATTAAAACAGAAATTGTTCAGAGATAGAACATATAGAACAAAGTAAATTCTTGGTTCACTTTTCTCTATTGTGGCAAAACTTTCAAATAATTCATATAATTCATCACAATAGCATTTACAGCTCACTTGGCAAAGCCCATAAGATTTAATATTTCCACCTCTGTTCTTTTCTCAGAAACTTAAAATAAGCATGAAAGTGACGATGAGCACAATGGAGAAGTGGGTCCTGGAATAACATAAGAGTAATTTGTTACAAGATAGTTATTCACCTTCAACATATGATTATATTAAATATATCCATAGTATCATATGAAAGCTCACAGTTTTCAAAATTCATGTAACCTGAATCAGGTTTGAGAAACATTGGTTTATGTCAGAATCTCAACGTGGTTTTCTAATGATTAATCTTTATAAAAATATAAAATTCCTCTTATGGTTAGAACCACATGGGAAAAAACAACATTACTGAGTGTTTTCCTGGTGATAACTGTTCAATTTACTAAAGCTCAAGGTGTAGTGTTTGTATGTACATTCACTCACCAGGGCTTTTTTTCTTTATGTTAAGAGACAATGAGTGAGTCAATTTATGTTATGAAGATGAGTTTAAGAGTTTGGAATCTTTCATTCCTCTTATGCTCAATAAGCTTCATGATGATTGACAAGTTTTTTTTTAATTAAATATTATTTTGAAAATTAACTCATATTCATAACACTTTCTAATAAAACAATGTACAATGTATTAATTAATATACAATGTACAATTAAGATGGTTCTCTAACTGTAGACACATGAATCCCTTACCCCATACCTAGAGGCAACAATTGTGGCTATTTTTCTCTCTACTTCAAAAATATTCTACATATGTTCTAAAACATCAGTATGGGCCTTATTTCTCCATTCAGAGGCACTAAAAAGAATAAACTACCATAGTATGTTAGGAGCATGGTATGACATCAATGAGAAATTTATGGCTACTTTTTAGGTTGGATGTTTTGGCAAAACTTTTCCTACCTACGTTTCCTTCTCTTCATCACTCATAAATTTTGATAACTCAATTGTATATTCTAATAAAGCAGTGCTGAAAATATGGCACATTTGTTGTACTTTTATATGTTAAACCGCACTTATTTTTAGGCCCATTTTCTCTCATTGAAAAAGAAAATAAAAATAGTCATGGATAAATAGAACTTTTACAAAAAAGAAAACAGGAGTAGAAAAAAATAGATCATACATTTTCTATGTCAGCTGTGCATACATGTGAACATGAGGTAGATGGTAAGAATAGAGGGGGTGGGAGGGATGGGGTGGCTGGGTGATAAACATTGGGGAGGGTATGTGCTATGGTGAGCACTGTGAATTGTGCAAGACTGTTGAATCACAGATCTGTACCTCTGAAGCAAATAATACATTATATGTTAGAAGAAGAAGAAGAAGAAGAAGAAGAAGAAGAAGAAGGAGGAGGAGGAGGAGGAGGAGGAGGAGGAGGAGGAGGAGGAGGAGGAGGTAGAAGGAGGGGAAGAATGAAAGGGGAAAATCAGAGGGGGAGATGAACCATGAGAGACTATGGACTCTGAAAAACAAACTGAGGGTTCTAGAGGGGAGGGGAGTGGGAGGATGGGTTAGCCTGGTGATGGGTATTAAAGAGGACACGTACTGAATGGAGCACTGGGTGTTATACGCAAACCATGAATCATGGAACACTACATCAAAAACTAATGATATAATGTATGGTGATTAACATAACAATAAAAACTGGAAAAAATAAAATTCTGGGTAACAAAAAAAAAGAGAATAGAGGGGCAGAGATCATATTATTCGTTTGCATTCTGGCTCTATCACCTACTAGCTCTGGGATTTGTGAAAGTCATCTCCCATTTGAAAAATGAAGATAATATTTTCATCTCTTTAATGATGATTAAGAAACATCCTAGGGCGCCTGGGTGGCTCAGTTGTTTAAGCAACTGCCTTCGGCTCAGGTCATGATCCTGGAGTCCCAGGATCGAGTCCCACATCAGGCTCCCTGCTCGGCGGGGAGTCTGCTTCTCCCTCTGACCAGCTTCCCTCTCATGCTCTCTGTCTCTCATTCTCTCTCTCAAATAAATAAATAAAATCTTAAAAAAAAAAAAAAAGAAACATCCCAGATGTAAATCACTGTGAACAATGTCTGGCACTTAGAAAATTCTCAATAAATGAGAGCTATAATTATTATGAGGATTATTAATATTCAGTCATTTGCTTTAAAACTTTCTAATAACAGATCTAGCATCTCCTACAAATAATCAGTGTTAGTGAAAGCACAATGATAGCTTTAATTATTAGATGAAGAATATGTAGTGTGTGCCATTAACACTAGCATATTACATGTATTACCTCAGGGGAAATCAGAGGGGGAGACGAACCATGAGAGATGATGGACTCTGAAAAACAAACTGAGGGTTCTAGAGGGGAGGGGGGTGGGAGGATGGGTTAGCCTGGTGGTGGGTATTGAGGAGGGCACATTCTGCATGGAGCACTGGGTGTTATGCACAAACAATGAATCATGGAACACTTCATCTAAAACTAATGATGTAAAAAAAAAAATCTTAAAACTAATGATGTAATGTATGGGAATTAACATAAGAATAAAAATTAAAATAAATAAATAAATAAGCACATGAAATTGATTTTGTCTGAGTTTCCATTTTATAGTGAGGAAAACCTTTACCACTTTTATAGCATGGTACAAATAACACAGGGTTGGGAATTTTAAGACGTAAATTCTACTTTGGATTTTGCCAATAACCGGCTATGAGATTAAGAACAAGTTGTTTTCTTACACACACATACACACAAATGGGCCTCAACTGAAGCAGAATTTTGGACTTAGGGTATGGCCTTTCATATTTTAAAATTCTTGCTGGATGATTTGAACGTGCACACCGGATAAATAATTGTAACTAGAAATTACTGTGATATTTTTATGTCTGAGCCTATAAACGGATGACAAAATTAAAAGGGAAAGTTTCATAAATACTTTGAAAATAACAAGCATTTTTTTCGTGAAACTAACTACATTGAAGGGGATATTACTCCTTTTTTTAATTTTTTATTGTTATGTTAATCCCCATACATTACATCATTAGTTTTTGATGTAGTGTTCCATGATTCATTGTTTGTGCATAACACCCAGTGCTCCATGCAGAACGTGCCCTCCTCAATACCCATCACCAGGCTAACCCAACCTCCCACCTCCCTCCCCTCTAGAACCCTCAGTTTGTTTTTCAGAGTCCATCCTCTCTCATGGTTCGTCTCCCCCACCGATTCCCCCCCCTTCATTCTTCCCCTCCTGCTACCTTTTTTTTTTTCTCTTAACATATATTGCATTATTTGTTTCAGAGGTACAGATCTGAGATTCAACAGTCTCGCACAATTCACAGTGCTTACCAGAGCACATACCCTCCCCAGTGTCTATCACCCAGTCACCCCATCCCTCCCACCCCACTCCCCACTCCAGCAATCCTCAGTTTGTTTCCTGAGATTAAGGATTCCTCGTATCAGTGAGGTCATATGATACATGTCTTTCTCTGTTTGACTTATTTCGCTCAGCATGATACCCTCCAGTTCCATCCACGTCGTTGCAAATGGCAAGATCTCATTCCTTTTGATGGCTGCATAATATTCCATTGTATATATATACCACATCTTCTTTATCCATTCATCTGTCGATGGACATCTTGGCTCTTTCCACAGTTTGGCTATTGTGGACATGGCTGCCATAAACATCGGGGTGCACGTACCCCTTCAGATCCCTACTTTTGTATCTTTGGGGTAAATACCCAGCAGTGCAATTGCTGCATCGTAGGGTAGCTCTATTTTCAACTTTTTGAGGAACCTCCATACTGTTTTCCGCATAGCCAGAGGAATGTTGAAAAAGAAAAGCAAAGCTGGCGGCATCACAATTCCGGACTTCCAGCTCTATTACAAAGCTGTCATCATCAAGACAGTATGGTACTGGCACAAAAACAGACACCTAGATCAATGCAACAGAATAGAGAGCCCAGAAATGGACCCTCAACTCTATGGTCAACTAATCTTTGACAAAGCAGGAAAGAATGTCCAAAGGGAAAAAGACAGTCTCTTCAACAAATGGTGTTGGGAAAATTGGATAGCCACATGCAGAAGAATGAAACTGGACCATTTCCTTACACCACACACAAAAATAGACTCCAAATGGTTGAAAGACCTCAATGTGAGACAGGAGTCCATCAAAATCCTAAAGGAGAATATAGGCAGCAACCTCTTCGACCTCAGCCGCAGCAACTTCTTCCTAGAAACATCACCAAAGGCAAGGGAAGCAAGGGCAAAAATGAACTATTGGGACTTCATCAAGATTAAAAGCCTTTGTTGGGGTGCCTGGGTGGCTCAGTCGTTAAGCGTCTGCCTTCGCCTCAGGTCATGATCCCAGGGTCCTGGGATCGAGTCCCACATCGGGCTCCCTGCTCGGCGGGGGGCCTGCTTCTCCCTCTCCCACTCCCCCTGCTTGTGTTCTCTCTCTCACTATCTCTCTCTCTGTCAAATAAATAAATAAAATCTTAAAAAAAAAAAAAAGATTAAAAGCTTTTGCAAAGCAAAGGAAACAGTCAACAAAACCAAAAGACAACCGACAGAATGGGAGAAGATATTTGCAAATGACATATCAGATAAAGGGCTAGTATCCAAAATGTATAAAGAACTCATCAAACTCAACACCCAAAGAACAAAGAATCCAATCAAGAAATGGGCAGAAGACATGAACAGACATTTTTCCAAAGAAGACATCCAAACGGCCAACAGACACATGAAAAAGTGCTCAATATCGCTTGGCATCAGGGAAATCCAAATCAAAACCTCAATGAGATACCACCTCACACCAGTCAGAATGGCTAAAATTAACAAGTCAGGAAATGACAGATGTTGGCGGGGATGCGGAGAAAACTGCTAGTGATGGAGAATGGGAAGATAGATCAAGACATACTATTTATTAGCATAATTCCATCGGCACGCTTGCTGGTTGACTTTGAAGCACTCAGTTGATATTAACACCACCATTTGAGTCATTTAAAATGCCAAGAATAATGGTTGATTATTTTTTCAACCTTATTTGTCCTAATGAATTCGGGATAAAACAACACCTTTCTTAAAAGAGATTTAAAATAGTACATCTTTTGTGAACTTTTTAATCATGTCTGAGCCCCTTGTTTGCAAGTTTCTTCATACATACGGTATTCTCAGCATAAACCCAGCTTTGTTCCTTAGCAACCAACCAATTTTCCATATTCAGTCCTGTTTTTAGTTCACAGTGATAAAAATTGTGAAATGACTGCCTTTTGCATACATTCTATACATCCTCCAGGCAGAGGTCAAATAACAAATCTATCTCCCCCATTACTTCAACTTTCGAAATTATAGTAATGATTCCTAATACTTAGCGGTTTAGAGTCATTTTAGTACTTAATTATATACCACCAAGTATTGCCTGTGCTACTTTGTTTCTAAATAACATACTATGTCTCTTACTTTTTTCTATTATATTTATCTCAGTATAGGTGCTTAAAACAATAAATGGCTATAAAGCAATAATCAATTAAAAATAATCAAATAAAAATGTGTATATTTCAAAATGAGTAATATCCCCTTCAATGTGGTTAGTTTCAAGAAAAAAAAATACTTGTTATTTTCAAAGTATTTATGAAACTTTCCCTTTTAATTTTGTCATCCGTCTATAGGCTCAGACATAAAAATAACACAGTGTTTTCTAGTTACAATTATTTATCTGGTGTGCACGCTCAAATCATCCAGCAAGAATTTTAAAATATGAAAGGCCATACCATAAGTCCAAAAATTCCAATGCAGTAGGTCTGGGATGGGGTCAGTTTTGCATATTAAGTGAATAAGATAATCAATCAATTTGAGAAAAAAACTGCTTTAGAGTTTGTGCTTCTAAAAGAGAAAACTGCCTTTGGTTAAAGAAGAGATAGTGGGGGCGCCTGGGTGGCTCAGTTGGTTAAGCGACTGCCTTCGGCTCAGGTCATGATCCTGGAGTCCCTGGATCGAGTCCCGCATCGGGCTCCCTGCTCGGCAGGGAGTCTGCTTCTCCCTCTGACCCTCCCCCCTTTCGTGTGCTCTCTCTCTCTCTCTCATTCTCTCTCTCAAATAAATAAATAAAATCTTAAAAAAAAAAAAGAAGAGATAGTGAATATTATCCACTGGAAAGGAAAACACCTTTTGTATCTTCAATGAATTAGTCTTTCAGTTACTCTATGGTAGTACACTGATCTTTAAATTATGATCTGTAATATATGTTCTACTTATCTGATGCATGAATTTCCTTATCACACATTTGCTACTATGTGGGAGTTATTGAGCTGAGTGTTGGTGTTGTAGATAAAAATCAAAATGATCCCGGTTCAAAATGATCCCGGTTTTAAGTAATAATATATAAAAAAAGAAAGAAGGCATATACAAAAAAAATAAAAAATAAAAAATAACTCAAGACAGATGATGACCCATGCTAAAAAAGAAGTGTAAATGAAGACTTAAGATTTTTCTTTTTTTTTTTTTTTAAGATTTTATTTATTTATTTATTTGAGAGAGAGAGAGCATGAGAGGGGAGAGGGTCAGAGGGAGAAGCAGACTCCCTGCTGAGCAGGGAGCCCGATGCGGGACTCGATCCCGGGACTCCAGGATCATGACCTGAGCCGAAGGCAGTCGCTTAACCAACTGAGCCACCCAGGCGCCCCAAGACTTAAGATTTTTCTAAAGCTAGAGAGACTTTCTCGCAGGAGAATTCAAAGAGCCTCTCAAGAAAAAAGTAACATTTGAAGCCTATCTACCTAAATGGTAAGAGTTTTAGTAAGCAGAACCTTGAGGCAGAGTGATCAATATAAATGAAGTCAGAGTGATGGAAACTAATGATAAATAATATATAGGACAAGGAGAATTCTAGAACTGAGAGTTGGTCAATTTGTCTGTACTGATGAGACAAGTTATTAGGTGGGGGCAGGGTGGGGCATGCAAAAGGACCTACAGTGATTTAAAAGAAGAGTGAAATAGATCAGATTAGGTTAAAGAATTTGGATTTCACCCTGCATGCAGTAATAATGTTGGTGATATTTACTAGGAATTTATAATTGCAAAACAAATCTCTCAGTGTTTTACAAGTTCAGCTTCATATCCTTTTAGCAGGTGTAAGAAGTAGCCATCATTATCCCATCTTCTAGACAAGGAAACTGAGCCTTAGCTAGATTAAATACGTTGGCCAAGATTTCCATGCTCCTTGGTGGCAGAGGTAAAACTAAGTAGTGAGAACTCTCAACTCTGAAGTGAGAATAATTTACTACTCCATGGTAGTGTCTGTCAAAATGGAAATGTACAGGAAAATTTTTAAGCTAATGAGTGACACAGCTTTATGGGTTTAGCTTTAACCTCATCTCTGAAGGAAGTCTTTCTTAGAATCTAACATTTATGCCCTCCTCTTTAACTTCATGGTACCCTGTGCTGATACTGTTCCTTGCAATTATCAGACTATATTGTGATTTCTGTTTTGATTGTCTCCTGGAATTTTTTTTTTTTTTTTTTTTTTAAGAAATGTCAAAGTTGTGCCCAACACACGTGGATCAGCAAACACAATAGAAGAGGCCAGTCAGTACTTTTTGGAAAGAGGGGAGAGAGAGGAGAGAGAGAGGGCAAGAAGGACCACACAACACAGGCCTGGGACCATGAGCAGAAGCGTCTGCAGTGGGGCGCCTGGGTGGCTCAGTCGTTAAGCATCTGCCTTCGGCTCAGGTCACGATCCCAGGGTCCTGGGATTAAGCCCCACATCGGGTTCCCTGCTCAGCAGGAGGCCTGCTTCTCCCTCTCCCGCTCCCCCTGCTTGTGTTCCTGCTCTCTCTCTCTCTCTCTCTGTCAGATAAATAAATAAAATCTTAAAAAAAAAAAAAAAAGCGGCCGCGAGAACTTGGATGGGGGAGGGCCCTGGGGAGGGAGGGTCAGGCACCCCCTCACACGGGCCACACGCAGCCTGGCATGCACGCCCTGCACCCACCGCCGTCACCCCGCTGGTGTGCCCACGTTGCACGCACAGCTCCCCCAAAGCCCAGGCGCACCTCCCACCAGCACCCTGGGAGAGCAGGGAGCCCTCCCCACTAGCTCCGCGGTGTGGAGGACACAGCCCAGCAGCAAGCAAGGCACATCCTTCGAGAGACGCAGAGAAGTTAGGAGAGAGAGAGAGAGGGAGGAGAGGCCCTAGGGGAGCGTGGACCCTCCCGGACCCCAGCCTCCTGTTTGTGCTACTGGGCCAGGGGTCCTGGACAGAGGGAGGGAAGGATGGACAGACAGACTGCCAGGGCCTCTAACAGCTTTTGTCTTGAGCTAGACTTCAATGTCCTTACAGTTGGTAAATGGTTTTCTATAGAATCAATAATATTTTTTCTTTCTTTAAATATATATTTGTTAAAGTTGCCTCCAGAAGGCATTTGAGTTAGAAAGTTTGAATATTACTTATTTTCCATCACATCTTGGTACCCAATTTATTGCCTTCTTCATAATGAAAAATCAGTAATAGTAACTGAATAATTATAAGAAAAATGAAGAAATATATATTTTAAGAACGATTAGAACAGGGAGAGAGAAATCACGTAGGACGTTTGGATCTACACATACTCATGTCTCTTATTTCATTAGTTTCACCTTTAATAACCAATTAAATAATGAATGATATTAATGAAATAACACCTTTCAAGTTCCCCTTCATCTCCTCTATGATTAAATTGCCTGATGTGGGACTCGATCCCAGTCGCTTAACCAACTGAGCCACCCACGTGCCCCGGAGAGAGAGTCTTAAGCAGACTCCACCCTGAGTGCAGAACCCAACATGAGGGCTCTATCTCAGGACCCTGAGATCACAACCTGAGCTGGAATGAAGAGTGTGATGCTTAACCAAAAGCATCACCCAGTCACCCCTGTATTTAACTTTAAATATTGCTTTCTTCTACTATAATTTCATCTCATTGAGGAAAGGACCAAATTATCCATAACTGTTTCCCAAGTTCCTAGCAAACTCCATAAAACATATTAAAAGCTCTAAAAAATACATGGTTGAACTGAGAAGGAAAGATGTAATTTGAACCTCTTCTGTGGCATTGATTTGGAATCAGAAAAAGGATCAATTTTATAATTTTTATAGAGTTAGAATTAAAAAGATTAATCAAATAATCATACTGCGGGGAGAGTTAAGATTTACAATTATTTTTAGCCCTAAGTAAAAATGATAAAATGTTTCAATATGGTCTTAGGAACAATGGTTAATGATGGACATCTCTCTTATCACTTGAGGCTAAATTATCTAGGGTAAGTAGGTATGCTATGTTTTACACTAAAGTTAAGAAGGAGGGCGCCTGGGTGGCTCAGTCGTTAAGCGTCTGCCTTCGGCTCAGGTCATGATCCCAGGGTCCTGGGATCGAGCCTCACAACATGCTCCCTGCTCAGCGGGAAGCCTGCTTCTCTCTCTCCCACTCCCCCTGCTTGTGTTCCCTCTCTCGCTGTGTCTGTCAAATAAATAAATAAAATCTTAAAAAAAAATAAAATAAATAAAATAAAATTAAGAAGGAACTAGAAATTTTTAACTCAAAGTGGTTTGGGTTGTTTCTTGGTTTTTACCACCAGGGCAGGTGTTTTTATAAGTCTCTCTCCATATTTATGATTATCCATTTACTATCCATTCTGCAAAAAAAACTTTGCCCAAATCAAGAGCACTAAATGTGAATATGACATGATCAAAAGTTTTAACTTAAATTTTAAACATTTCTAAACTCTTAAACACAACATTTCAATTTCTGTCTCCCTTTTGGAGTTGGAATAAATACTTCATATGTTTATCTGAAATAACACAGTGTGCGGCATTGCACAGAAAAAAAAACAAACCCTAGCAGTCTTTTAGGAATAAAAGCAAATCAATAGTAATATCTCTTAGAATAGAAGCACTTTTGTTGACAGAGGGAATATAGCTTAATGGGAAGCAAAGTAATCTTTGTTTTCAGTCAGATTATTGGGTTGTACATGAGAAATGACATGCCCTGACCACTTGATTTACATTAAGAGGCAAACTGGCATGTTCAAAATAGAGAGAGAAAATGATTTGCTCTACAAAGATGGACACCTTATGGCTTTAAGATGTAACATAGAGGGGCGCCTGGGTGCCTCAGTCGTTAAGCGTCTGCCTTCGGCTCAGGTCATGATCCCAGGGTCCCAGGATCGAGCCCCGCATCGGGCACCCTGCTCGGCGGGAAGCCTGCTTCTCCCTCTCCCACTCCCCCTGCTTGTGCTCCTGCTCTTACTATCTCTCTCTCTGTCAAATAAATAAATAAAATCTTTAAAAAAAAAAAGATGTAACATAGAGATAACCGTCATAAGATTTTTTTTTGTAATTTTATGAGTTTGTCTTCAGTTCTCATTGAGCTCTATTCTTTTAATTAAAGTTAATCATCCCAGTGACCCAAAGACAGACAATTCAGGAACTGTTCACACTGTGGGCTGTAAATGTGAATATGCTATCCCACAACCAGTCTTGGAATTGAAGTCTTAGTCAGGTGGTGATGATGATGATGATGATGATGACGATGAAGATGATGATGATGAACACTGTTACTTCAGGATGGTAACATAAATGTGCCCAGAGAGACAGATAAATAGAGAAATAGAGGTAACTATAGATATAGTTCTAAACATAGAAATAAATCAAAGGAAAATTTTTTTCTCATATTTTGCTATAGGCAATGTGTGAAGAAAATTTATTCTAATCAAATTTCTTTATTTTTACCTGTAGAGAATAAAGTAAACAATGAGGAGTAAGACCGTGTAAGTGATGACCGTTCCAGATTTAAAAATCTAGAAGTGCTTATTTCTAGTTTCTGGAAAATAATTGTATTGTTCTGTTTTTAAGTGTAGGTATTACCTTGTAAATAAGAGAAACAGTAACTATGGGTCATGCTCTCATCCAAGTTTGTTATTAGGTTATAAAAAAAAAAAAGTAAAAAAGGATTGACGTTTGGAGGTTACATTATGACACACAAAGTACAAATTATTCTAGTATTTAAGGAAAATGAAAGCAAACAAATTTGTCTCCCTAAACTTCCAATGAGCTCAATTGAAAAGCACATTCAGTAGCAATCATGTTTGCTTTTCATGCAGTCTGCATATTTACATTTAAGTTTTGCAATAATGCAGTCTCTGATTTCTTTATGCTGCACACCAGAAGATGTTGGAAGAAATTTTGCTTGAGAAAGTTAAACATTTAAGGAGTCATTCGAGTAGATCTGCAGCTACACAACAGCATATATTTTAGGTTAAAAAGTATATCTTGCTTCAAAAATGTCGTTTAAAATATCTTGTTTGGATTTTTACAAAACAATATCTTTATAACCTCACATGTACATGTAAAAACTAAGTTGGATTCATCTAAAAGGATCCATTTTTAATGCTAGGTCATAACCTTTAGGTTCACATCAGTTTCAACGTTTCCAAGGCAATGTTTAGTTGGAAAAGAATCTGAAACCAGAGCATTCCTTAAAATACTATGATATGGCCACAAGGTGTCTCCAAAGACCTAAGTATATTATTTTACCTCTTGAGCGGTGAATAGAATTTTACCGGAAATATCAGCAATAATTTACCCTATAAATGGGACAATACTTCAGAAAAATAAACTCATTTCAACTGTCTAATTAATTTTCGAGGTATAATTTATAGTATTTTAAAATGCAGCTATTCAAAACAACACATCAGATTGTTGAAAACCTTGAAGAATTTGAAGGATTTTGAAGGGAAATGATTATTTAGCCTGCATAGTTAATTATTCGACAACATCCCTTTTGTTTGGGTTTTATAATTAATGTCTCATCTAATTTTGTACAATTTGATTTTCACTTGATTTCCAACTGAATGAAAATACCTGCAAGTTAATGAATTTTTCTCTAGCATAAAGAATTTTAAAATTGAAGAGGAAGCTGGTCTCATTTTTAATCTTTGGAAGGCTTAATTCTAAAAGTACATACTTTGAGAAAATCTAGTAAACTAAAATGTATAACATTAACATATTTTAAGTTAGACATCTTAATCAGCCATAAAATTAAATCACTTAGCCAAATATAATGAAGTCAGGGGAAAAAAATGAATGCTATTAAATAATCACAGCATTTAATAATGATGACATAAGAAGACAGTGAATTTGATTAAATAAGTAAAATAAATATATAATAAATATAAATCTATAGCTATGACAAAAAATGAAGATTATCATGTTCAGAAAATTACATCTGTTGGCTAGGTTTTATAGTCTCTATGATGACTCACCTCTCCTTCATATGTGGTTGGATAATAAAGTACTAAGTATATTCTTTCAACATGTAAACTTCTAAAATAAGTATATTAATTAGTCCCAGGTTATAAAGAAACCTTAAAAAAATGAAAACTGTGATATAATGTTAGATTTTAAAAATGAAATTTTAAAATGGAAGATATTTGTGGACTCACAGAAATATATATTTTATGACCTTAATGTTCTGGTTTATTTTTGTAACCCAAAAAATTCATTTCAGATGCTTTTTAAATTACCATATAGAGCCCCAAGACAGGAAGAAAAAAAAAAGTGATTTTAAGTTGATTTTCATATCACCTTAAATATGAAGGATGAAAAGAAAGAATTATCTAAATAAAACCTGTTAAAATTTTCACATTTTGCTGCAGACTCTATGTTTTCATCAGACAGTTTCTGGAACCTCATCTAAGAAAGCGGTAGTCCACTGACCTTTCAGCTTGTAATATAGACTGCAGAATTACTCGTGAGATCTATGGGTATCCAAACTTTAATGGGATTATTTCTGTAATGCACTGCTTCTGTTCATCATTCTTGTTCTAATTCTCATTACTCTGACCTCAAGAAGGAGAATCTGTGAAAAGAACTATTACTGCAGTGTATTCAGAAATGGTTGTTTCACCTGAATGAGTTTATGTGGCTTATGGAACTCATAACTGTAAGTCTTTATCTTTCTAATGCTTTCTCCCTCCTCTCTCCCCTTTTTGGGTCCTTAACACCATTTTCAAAATTCATATCCATTAATTCCCTAGTCCATGCAATTACTATATGTGATTCTGAGAATGTAATTTAAGTTTTCAGGTTACCTTATCTCTTTATGCAACCAACATTTTCACAATCATTAGGGAATGAACCTAACAGCTTCCATTTCACAAACAAAAAAAAAATGGAATAAAGAGTTTATGATGTTATCAGTAGAATTAGTGGCAGAATCTGATTTAAAACACCAAGGATTTTCATTTCAACTCAAGCACATAATTATTATTATATGAGGTAAGTTAAAACTTTCAAGAACTTTGAAAAAGTGGTAACCCAAGTCATATTGTATGCTATGCTTTAAAATAAGTGCTTTCGATACTAATTTTAAAAAGCATAGACTAGAAGCACTTGGGTGGCTCAGTGCGTTAAGTGTCTGCCTTTGGCTCAGGTCGTGACCCCAGGGTCCTCCTGGGATGGAGCCCCGCATCAGGCTCCCTGCTTAGCTGGGAGTCTGCTTCTCCCTCTCCTTCTGCTCCTCCCACCCTCATTCCTGCTCTCTCTCCCCGCCTCCTCTCTCTCAAATAAATAAAATCTCTAAAAAAATTTTTCAAAAAAAAAGCATAGATCACATGAATTTATATATAGTAATAAGAATACCAGTAAAAATAATAGGTCACAATAATATGTAGCACTAGAACACCTATTTTCAGGGATTGTATTTTACATGTATAATTTTTAAAAATCATAACAATCGACTATTATGTAAGTACAATTATTCACCTCATTTTACAGATGAAAACCTATCAGGAATATTAAATATTAAATACATAGTAAGGGACAGGATTTGTAGCCAGACAGCTTGGTGCCACGGTCCATGCTTTTATTCATCAAAGAAATTCTAGGAAAGGCAATCTTGCCAATCTTATTATTCCAAGAAAGACAATCTCAGTGCTTCTGGCATGTAGCCTTATCACTATGCGGTCTCCCTATTAAACATGACCTTCATCAGGTGTCCTCACAAAAACAGAATATCATATCAGAAAAACTTTTTCACAGAGTGACCAAGTTTCAAACTCGAAGGCTTCCCTGGCAGTGAATATTTTAATTACTTGAGGGGATGTGAGAGCTTCTGTTAACAATTTTTAGCAACAGAATTTGGGTGTCTACTTGATCTTCAGATATATCCTTTCTATTAGGCTTCTTGTCTGGGATGGGCATATTAGTCTCAAATTTGAGTCCTTGACGCAAGATGACAATTGGCTACTGTAAACGTGAAGTATAACATAGATCACCAACCAAGATGGTGGCTCCTAACTGAAGCACCAATTCAGAATCCACTTTCAGGAGTCCGCTGAATGAATCTGAGGGTACAGAAAAATGTTTCTTGAAACTAATCTAATGCATTCTGACATTTTCTTGAAAGATATCATGTGGTTTTGAACACAATTTTTCAAAAAATAGGAGCCCCATATCATTCATTCTTAAAGTATGTACTACTCATCCTTCTAATCAAAACTGGGCAATAATAACAAATCATGCGATTATTCATCTCATGCCTCACTGTAGCAGACGTCTTGTTTGGTTTGGTTTGGTTTTTCTCTCTCTCTCCATGTGTGTATCTCTGGATGCTTGTGGTGTCTGGCTTATGGTAGGCACTTAAAGTGTATGTGCCAAATGGAGGAATGAAAGAATGAATGAATTAAACAAGATACTGAGAGGTTTCTTTAGTAGTTTAAAGAATAGAAAATTAAAACTGAAGATTTTGTGTTAGGTGGAGAACTGGGTGACTGCCTAAATGACAATCTGGTACCTAATTCACTGCTATTCTATGAAAATTGAAACATTTAAAACAACTGCCTAATATTTCTATTATAACTCATGTAATATTTACTGTGAATATATATATTGTGAATATTTATTGTGAATATCTTACATTAGAACCACCTCTCCTCAAGTACAAAATTAGCATTGGGTTAATCTTTATATCTCTGGATGTGGCACTAAGGGACTGGCTCATAGAAACTTCCTCCAAAATGAATAAAATCAATTAGAAGCTGAGGGAAAATTGAGTAAGTTATTGTTTAGATTCTAGGAAATTATTTAAATTTATAAAGTAAAATGAAAATGAAAAATATAACATGCAAAAGAATATGATATCCTAAGACCAAAGACAGTTAAATTAATGATTGTGAATTTTACATTATCATAGTGCTTAGCCTGTTGCCACTATTAAAAATTGATAATTCCCATAAGGATTTTTTGAGGATGATGGTTTATATGGGACATCTTAGTTTGCTTCTACAAAGGACAAGGCTCTTCTCATAGACACTTTTTTTTTAAATCTTGGACTTGCCCAGAAATGGGTTTGATCCAGACCCTACCTATAAAATAAAGTGAACTGATGTCTTTGATCTGAAGTCAAGATTATGGTTGTCATTTCTCTAAATTCATATCTCCCCTGGGCTGGACGCCCAGTAGAGGTTGTACACCTAACAATCAGATGGCTTTGTCCTAAAAAAGAAAACATGTTTCCCCCCCACTTTGTTCAGATTTCATATTCTGATGGACGCTAATCCAATTCTTTTCTCTTTTTTTTAAGATTTTATTTATTTTTTGACAGAGAGAGACAGAGAGAGAGGGAACACAAGCAGGGGGAGTGAGAGAGGGAGAAGCAGGCTTCCTGCTGAGCAAGGAGCCCGTTGTGGGGCTTGATCCCAGGACTCTGGGATCATGACCTGCGCCAAAGGCAGACGCTTAACGACTGAGCCACCCAGGTGCCCTGATGCTAATCCAATTCTAGGGGGAAAAAAAAAAAAAAAAAGTTCAGTGAAGAAATATTTCATTGTAACTTAGATTTTAGGGCTAATTCATTTCCCAGCCTTTATTTTTTTAGTATTAGTATTTAGTATTTTTTAGTATTGAAAAGAATATTTGTGTCTATTCCCAAGATGGTGAACTTTTACAAATTAATTTTCAAAATGTAGAATTACCTAGATATTAAATGCGGAAAATTTGGGCATATATTTTAAAAGGCATAATAGCCAGAACAGAAGAGATTCTTAGACAACATGGAGAGTTCTCATTTTTTTACTTGCATCCATCCAAAAAGTTTTATGTCAGTAGGAAAAAAAACCCAAAAACCCCCTCCTTTGTTTCATAGAGAAATGCTATAGAAAATCTCCACTCTTTATTTCAGAAGGAATATATATATATAGTACATACATATATGTGCGTATATGTGTATGTATATGTACATATATGTGTGTGATATATGTATGCATACACATGCGTATACATATACACATAATATATGTATACATATTACACACACACACACACTCACGAAGAAAAAGTCGAGGTACATGCTTGTATTTAAGATGTAATGTTGAACAAATCTCCAAAAGAATAGCTGAAGCCTTGGTGAAGGAATTGATCAAGAAATAAGACTTTCCATAGGTTTTTAATTATGGGCAAAGGCTTTTACAGCAGTCCCCCTTCACCTGCTGGGAAAACTTTCCAAGACCCCCAGTGGATGGCTGAAACTGCAGACGGTACCAAACGCTACACATACTGTTTTTTTCTGATACATACATATTTGTGATAAATTCCAATTTATATAGGCACAGTAAGAGATTAACACTGAATAATAAAATAGGACAATTATAACAATATACTATAGTAAAAGTTACATGAATGTGGTCTCTCCCTCTCTCCCTTTCAAAATATCTGTACTCATCCTTCTTCTAGGTGGTAAGATGCCCATGTGGTGAATGACGTCAGCACTGTGTCATAGCATTAGGCTACTAGTGACCTTGTGAGGATATGTCAGAGGATAATCTGCTTTTAGATGACAGTTGACTGTGGGTAACTGAAGCTGTGGAAAGCAAAACTGTGGATGCGGGGGGGCACTGTACTCAAATTTAGGAAGCTAGATGTAGACAGAATAAATGTGCATGTTAGTGGTTTTCTCTCTCCAGAGACTAAACTTCAAAAAGTCACTCTAATGACAAAATACTGCTCAAGACTACAGAGCAAGAATAACCCCCAACTTACCATTATTTAGGAAGAAGTCCAAAAAGAAAAAAAAAAAAAAGAAAAGAAGAAAATTTTATACTTGAGTAGGCTAATTGTTAGTCATTGTGTACTCAATTTTTGTTTATTTGATTAAATAAGTCGACATATTTTATTCCAATGGTTTCTTTCCTTTTCTTTATGTAATTGATAAAGCAAATAAATACTATACTGTTGGTATTAAAAGTACATGTAATTCATATTATTTATTTTATCAGCAATAGATTTAACCAATGAGTTAGAGGTAGTAAAATTTTAATATTTTAATTTATTTAAAGCAAATATTTTAAATAAAATAATAAATATATTTTACATTTAGATTTACATGGTAAACACAAAATCAGTAAAGTCTCTCAGATAGTACAAATATTTTCAAATCTACCTAAATGAAACACTATTAATTTAAAACCAATGCTTGTAAGTTAAATTATCCAGAAATATGTGCTTTATCTAAATTTAAAGTCTGATTCAAGAATTATGGAAACATGCATTACTTTTAGAGATCCCAGAAGTTACCATGGTTTTCAAATGGAGTTGATTTAACTTGGTTTTATTGGGAGTAGAGTTACATACAAAAAGAGAATCAGTCACATTTTAAAAATTTATATTAGCATTATGCAAAAAATTTACTCAATAACCTAGGCAAATATATTGATTGCCTTTGATCTATTCATATAACTATGTCAAATTTCAACTTTGATTCTTGTATTTATAAGTCCTGCATCAACATTGCAGAGAATTACCAGAATAACCCAAGTTAAAACATTTACTCTATTCAGTTTATTGATTATTTTAATTTCCCATACATTCTGCTTAACTTGATTATGGTTACAGTTTACATTTCTCAAATTTTCTACTGAAAATGAAAAGGAGCAATGATAGTTCTTTACAATATCTACAATAGACACTTGCTCATTATATATCAGTTTACATTCTTACATTACAAATTGGCAATATTTGTATCATGCAACAAAGAAGAATCAACATGTCTAATGAAAGACTGCTTCCTGGAAAGTGCAATTTATGTTTAACTTATTTTTAAAACCAAGACTGTCAAACTATTTCAATATCTTCTGTTACAGTAAATCAACAAAGATTCCCAATCAATAAACTGATGTACTGAATATAATAACTAATGTCTATGCATTCTACATTCTGAATCTTTGGAGAAGTTCATTAATAAATGCTGAATTTCCCATACTTGGCTTGCTAGTGCAGTAAACTACATTGGTGCCAATTTCAATTCTTAAAAGCCTAGGTGTTAGGACATCTAAAAGAATTGCTTTCGTTTTAAAGGACATGAATCAGCCAACTGAACTGTCATACACTTTATGCTATATGCTATATATAACACTTTATGCTAATAATGTAATAAATCAAATATATAATGTAACAATGATATATTACTGGCTATAAAATCACAGGATTTACAGAAATATTATTTCATATAAGGTAGTATTTTTTAAAAGCACATGGAACACTCATTCAAGGACCTTGGTAATTGCCATAAATGAAGGAGGGGACAAGGGAGGGAGGGAGAGGGACAGAGAGAAGGGGAAAGGGGAGGAGGGGGGATGAGAGAGAGAGAGTGTGTGCACTGCAAAATTTCTGAGCATCAGCAGGGCTCTGAAGTGCTTAGCCATGTCATTTAATGCTGAATCCCTTGTTGTGAAGCAACATTGTATTATACCTTATAGCCTATTGCTTAATTCTGTCTTGAAGTCAAAATGTTACTTAACTTATATATTTGTGCATCATGTAGAGTATGGAGAATAAAGGCTGCTTTCTAAAAGACGGGGGGAGCATACAGAGATCACATGGCTTAGTGCTTTATAATGTCACTGACAAACTCTCTACTACATCCCTCTACCACAAGGGATTTTTATATGAAGGCATTTCAACTCCCAAAGACAGTCATTATTTTCAAGGAATGCTACATTTGATTTCTTAAAATGGGGTAAAATGTAATTTTATTTTATTCACTCATACTCAATTTCTAGTATCCCCTTTCTTTAAATCCACCACCAATGTGGTAATGTTTAACAAATGTCTCTTAGTAATATAGAGGATAGACCATCACATGCACTGCAAGAGAGAAATGGGATAAAAATATAGACATTTTTGAAAACAAAGCATCTTTATTCTTTAAAAAATCAAGTTACTTTTTTTTTTGCAAAAAGTTGCACTGATAGTAAAGAGTTAAGTGAAAGTTATTTTTGAGACCATTTTTATGAAACTGTCAGATTATTTAACGATCAATGTTAACATAACATTAAGGATAATGCATTCCCAGCAATCTACAACTTTAATGTGATAGATGCTTTCTTACAATGTTTGCCTCTTGAGTTAGTTGAAGTGAGCAGTGACAAAGGAGGTATGGCAAAGGCGAAAATGACCTCATGCTTTAGATATCCTTACGAAAGACAACACAACTGGATTTGAAAGGGCTCCACGTCTCATACTAAAATGTCAAGTGAAGTGAGGCTGCTGTATAGCAAGAAAGGAAGAAGAGAAGAGAGGTGACCCTGAGCTGATATTGTTATCTCAGAAAACAGGCACTCCTTGTTGATTGAAATTTTCTCGTTCTTATGCATGAAAAAGATCTGTAATTTTGAGTGTTGGACTTATTAGAGATAAAAGCAGGGAATGTTATATTAGTGCTCTGTGGACATAATCCAAATGCTTCAACTAGAAAAAAAGAGGGTAGATTTTAAAATGTTCAAATATAGGACATTTCTTTCTACCTGCATATTTCAAATTATTTTAATTATGACAAAAGAAAATTTTCTCAGTGAACTCATTGGTCTGAACAAAGTGTCAAGAAAGGGAAAATATATTTTGCTATGTTTGCTTTCATTTCTCAAATATGTGTTCATGATGATATTTCTTGGGCTCTGATTTTTTCAAAATATTCGTAAGAGGGACCATATATACTTAGTACAATGCTTCATCAATATCACCATTGCTCAGTATAAGCCTAACAGGAATGAGGGCTCCATTCTTGCTACTGGGTTTTTAACTTCATCCTATTTCAGACATGACTGCTAAATATAATATGGTTAGTAAAGTGACTTTTCAGAAACCCTAACCAGATAATATTTTAGGTTAATCAAAGAAGAGTTTTCAAACATAGACCTGAAGTTTGGAGGTCAAATAGCTGCATAAAATTACTTACGGTTGGTATAAATAATATTTGTATTTCTCTGCTCATACTTTGTTACTCTTTTTTCAGTATTTTATAAACACTTCTAATGTGGTAACAGTATTAGAATGCAATGTGCGTAGTCAAAATAACAATGCAGTATGGCCGATACTTTTAAAACCCAAGGGCTAGACTAGAGATAGCTGGGTTTATATCCATGATTTGTATTAATTGCTTACTATGCAACACTCTTACTGATAATAACACTTAACAAAAACATGGCTCACTTTGCTGCTGAATCAGCATCACTGGAGTTAAGGCTGTTCCTGTGCTGCAGCCTAGCGGAATGATTTGGTATAAAAATGACATATTCCAGGAGGACACAGTGTTATCACTCGCTGCAAAGTAGGTTAAGAAACATAGGGAATAAGTCATATGTCCCCAAATCCCCTAGATAATATATATTCTGCCTCAGTTATTTATTCATATGGGAAATTAAGTGAAGATCATGAAATGAATCTTAGAGTCTGAACAGGGTTCATATATTTGGGAATTAACCTTTCAGTTTCAAATATACTCTTTTTCAACAAGAAAAAAAAATCATACCTCTTTCAGATCACACTACTTTCTTAATACTGTGCCAGAAATATATATCTCCCTAGATAGAAAATTAATTTTCTATCCTTTTTTTTTCTTTTTTAAGGAAAATCTCAGTGTAGTAAAAAATCTAACAGTGTAATATTAAATTGAATACCTGTCTAGTACTTGTATCACCAAATAGCTAGTTTTTATCAACATCTAGGAATATCACCTGAACCACTGATCAGGTACCATGGAATTTAACCACTGACCTCACAAACATACATATGCATGTGGATGCCATACACATTATATGTTGCTTTCTTATTTCCCTGGCTTTTTCCCCCCGCAAGACATATAAGTGTATGGAATTCTATTCTTTGATTGGAGTCAGGGAATATATACATTCACCAGGAAAGTCATTTGTTAGCAGCAAGTATTTGACCAAAAAAGTATCTGATTTCATGAAAACAGACATTGACTCATACTTTAATAACAGCTGAAAAAAAGTGAAAGCAAATGAAAGAAGCATTTCTTTATGTTTTTATCATCAGAATGGATTTGTATTTGACAGGTTCCTAAAACAGAGACACATTCTGCTTATATTTGTGTCCTCCCCCCACCCCATGAATTACTATTTCCTTATGCATCACACACTGAATACTTAAGTGCCTCATTTACTACACCCCAGGGAATGGGGACGAGGTAGATGATCTATGCAACTTATTTACTTATTTCTCTATGATACAACCTCTTCCTTTTTTCTTCATCACTTTAACTAAAAATGAACCTAGAGCTCTTGTCAATGACATAATGTTTTCATGAAAGTTCTACTAATTAAAAATCTTCACCATACCAGACCTAAAAAATGAGCACACTCTTGCCAAGTGTTATTCACCACAGAGAAGCTCTTGTAGCCACATTTTAAAGAAGGATAGAGAGGGGGATGGTGTGGAGGGAGAAAGTCTACTAACATATGCATTGAAGTATAACAGTTGTCAGCATCGGAGGGACAGATGATTTTTAATATCGATCCTTTAAGAAAAAAGAAGAAGAAATAGTGCATCTCTGAACAACTGAGAGTAATGGATGTACAGTTTTAGATAACAGAAGCTTTTACTAGAATGAAGAACCACTATTATAGGAAAGAGATTTCTGGGGTGGGGGGTGTTATGAAGCAAAGATAATAGGGCAGTTTTAAAATGATGTTTTTCTTTGATTGCACCTGTAGACCCCCCCTCCTCTTTTTAATGATAAGGAGATGGTAGGTTTCTATTGTAGCGACATAAAAACACTTTCGGACTACTGCTTTTGCCCATACTTAACAGTGCTATCAGTTGTTACTTGTTGGGGACAAGCATTTAGACTTGCAATGTGCTGCATTAATTTAACACCACATAAAATATGGATTTTATTGCAGCAGAGACAATAAATGCTGCAACTGCTGACTACATGCATTTAGTCTCCCTTCTTCCCCTTTCCCCTCTCACTTCTGACTCAGATACAAAATGTGAATGCAGGAATTATGCCTCTTCTATTTCTGATGAATGTCAATCTATTTTATTTATGTAGATGCTTAGTGACCATTGACAGTTTCAAGGGATCTGTCTTCCGCCTGTCATTTCTCTTTATATTGAACGTACAATGAACTACGACTATGAATAAGTGCAGAGTGAATCCATTCATATGGAATGCAAAGTAATGTTAGATGATGTTAGAGTTCACAGCAACAAGGTTATCTCTTCAACTGATTTTTAAAATAAAGACGAACAAGTATAAGCATGACAAATTACACTCCATGATACATTTTTAGCATTTGTTCAGAGTGAATGAATTCACAAACTCTAATATCAAGACCCACTGTGGAACATAATATACAATTTATCTAGTTTCACATTACCTCTTACAGATATTCAAAGCAGTTGTTTCTAGAATCTAATATAGTTTTATGCTTATTGATTTCTCATGTGTTAAAGATAATTACTAGAAAATAATTGCTAAATACAACTTAAAAACAAACATTTCCCCACCCCCAAGGAAAGAAAATAAAAGACCTTACGGGGGTTAGGGAAAAAAAAAAAAAAAAAGGAGGAGTGGGGGAGAGGGATGAAGTCTTCCTACCTTTTTTTATCAGCTTCTGGATAACCGAAGTTGGTTCCAGCCAAAATCACCCTGGAGAAATTGTCACTACGTCCCCTTTTTGTTTGTTTTCGGCTGTTATTTTCTATCACTGATGCTACTTCAATCTAACTCAAGCTTTCTCTCAGCATCACTTTCAACTCTGGACGGCAGGGAACCGAAGAACACGGGGGCGAGCTCTCTCTGATTGGCTTTCATTCAGGGCTTCTGATTAAGGGGGAGAAGAAAAAAGAGGGAGGGGAGGGGAAGAAGCCCTTCCTCACGCGGAGAGAAAGGTTCTGCTGCTAGAGCTGCAGCACTCGCCCTGGGAAGGTTAGAGACCGGGGACGCGCCGGCTCCAGCGAGCACACAGCTCTTTGCAAGTGGATGCGAGGGGAGGGCGCATCTGGGGCGAGGGCTGTGGATGGAAGGCTTCCCCTCCCCCGCAGGGCAGAAAGACTCTCTGTTTGGAGGCTAAGGTAATCAGCCCAATCTAATCCGGCTGCGTCCGCAACGCAATCTCAGGAAGAGGACTGCGGCTTGCAATCCTTTAATAGATGCTTCTTCTGACATACATATTCCTGCACCATCCTTCCACCAGACTACTGAAATACAAGTATGAACGGAGTGCCAGGTCACGTTGCAACAGATCGGATGCGTTTCCGGAGTGATTTTTGGTGGAGGTTTACGACTTTCGTTTATTTTTGCGTGCAGTGAACTTTCTTTGTGGTTCTCCAAATACCTTATTTTTATTACTTACTGTCATACGAGAACATACCTTACTGACCGTTTTGGGATGTCTGTGAGGCAGCCTTGTCTCCTTAATCTTACATGCTTTGCATTTTTATATTCTATAGATAAAATGTTTTATTCATAATTTAAGTATGCAGTTAATGCTATTAAAATATTTAGACTTTGGACTTGCCACAATCTCCTTTTTTTTTTTTTTTCCTTTTATCTTTTTTTTTTTTTTCTCAGAAATTTGAGTTTCATGCCCAAATGCGTATGGAGGTAGATGTAAATACATCTGGGCGATTCTATTTATTAACTATCTAATTGTCCATCTCTCTATTCATCTATCTCTACATTAAGTTGTATTCAGTCAAAACCTTACCAAAGGATGTCAGTATAGCTCCACAAAATAATGAACACCTTTATATTTTTCTGGCTACATGTAGATTTCTCTTTAAAGTAAATAAATTTTTTACACATACTATGATATAATAATATATTATAAAATAATTTTAAAGCTGGAGGAAGGATTAGGAAGATAATCTTGTCTAGCGATGACTCTCATAAGAATAGATAATACTGCTGAAAAATGTTAAATGACTTGCCTAAGGTGACAAAGCTAACTAGTGATAGAGTTAAAACTGTAATGAGTTGATATTTTATATTTATGTAAATATGTTTATATAAGTATAACATACATACTTACATATATTTATAATTCCAGTTTAGTACTGTTTCTGAGATGTCATATCACCTCCTAGGCACATATTTGGTTATTGCAACATCAGTAGCTCCTTTATACAGTCAGCATAATGAGAAAGGAAAGAAAATCTGGGGGGAACAGAGACGGGGAGGGAGATATTAAATTAGACTTCAAAAAAGTTTTATTATACCAAATGTTATTATATGACCCATGTTCCCAACTAGTTTTGTATTTTATTTTATTTTATTTTAAGATTTTATTTATTTATTTGAGAGAGAGAGAATGAGAGAGAGCAAGCACATGAGAGGGGGGAGGGTCAGAGGGAGAAGCAGACTCCCTGCCGAGCAGGGAGCCCGATGCGGGACTCGATCCAGGGACTCCAGGATCATGACCTGAGCCGAAGGCAGTCGCTTAACCAACTGAGCCACCCAGGCGCCCTAGTTTTGTATTTTAAAATACCAAATATTTCTGCTCAACGAAATGATAGAGCAGAAAGAGACTTTTTGAAACTCTTGATTTCACAGATGAGGGCACAAAAATCTGGAAAACTGTAACGTGTGTGACAATAGAGCTAGAATTCTAAAACTCATCTCTGGATTGCTTACGCATAGTTTTTTGTTTGTTTTGTTTTGTTTTGTTTTGTTTTTGTTTTGTTTTTGTTTTCAACAGAGTGCCTCGACTTTAGAGTCAGGTAAAAATAAAATAAATATGTAAATAAATATTCCATTTTTCTCCTGCAATGTATTTGTTAATATACATTAATATACGTGTGTATTTTTTATACTACTGCCATGGACATATTAAAGTTGGTTGTCAAGAAAAATTATAGAATATCATATTCTCCATATGTTATACAGTGTTTGATTAAATGCAGGGGTGCTGGTGTGCACACATATGAAGGCCTCTTATTAGATTAACTATTTTATACATTTGTTGTTAGTTTCAGAATAAATGGCTGCATGATGTGAGGAGCTGTTTGGATTACATTTAAATGGATCTAGTTTAAAAAATAACCAAAGGCTGAGATCAGATGTGAAATGCTATTTTATTCATGAAAATACATGATGTGATGAAAAATTCCTAAAATAATATGACGCTTCTTAACAAGATAGAAGTTTGTTCTTCTCTTACATAAATTGCTGACTTGATATCATTGCGGTGCTCTGGGTAGTCATCAGAAACTCAGGTTTCTTCTGTCTTCATGCTTAAATATTCTTAAGGACTTGAACTCATACATATGATTCAAGAGAGGTCACCACCCCATTTGCTTTTTAGAATGAGGAATAAAATGAAGAAGAAAAGGATGCTCCCTTCCATTGGATTCTTCTATGATCTTTTTTTTTTTTAAGATTTTATTTATTTATTTAACAGAGAGAGCGAGAGAGCACAAGCAGGGAGAACAGTAGAGGGAGAGGGAGAAGCAGGCTCCCCGCCAAGCAGGGAGCCCGATGTGGGGCTCGATCCCTGGGCCCTGAGATCATGACCTGAGCCGAAGGCAGACGCTTAACCATCTGAGCCACCCAGGTGCCCCTGGATTCTTCTATGATTTCATTGGCTGGAAACTAGATACTTGGTCACAAATTGGTTGTGAGAAAGACTTGGAAATAGTATTTTTTCTGGAAAGCCATTTGCCCAGCTAAGGTCATTGATACTATTAGAGGAGGAGATAACCGAATTGGATACAAATAATGGCAGTGCTGTCATATCAATGTATCATATAGTAGTACATTTTCTGGTATTTTAGAGAAAAAAACAAAATGTTATTCTTGTCTAAAATTAAAATTTGTCATGATATTGGAGAATGGTATCTGTGCAAAATGATTGTAATAATATTTTAAAATATGAAACAGTGGTTTTGCCTGTTACTGCATTTTGTTTTAGGATCAGGTAATATATTTAGTAAATGATAAAACATCTATGTATTCCAAAGTTCAGGAGATAAAGATATGAGAAACAGAGAGAGCATTCAAACAATGAATGGATTAAAACTTATCCCATTTTGGGGGTGCCTGGGTGGTTCAGTCTTGAAGCGTCTGCCTTTGGCTCAGGTCATGGTCCCAGGATCCTGGGATTGAGCCCCGCATTGGGCTCCCTGCTCAGCAGGAAGCCTGCTTCTCCCTCTCCCACAACCCCTGCTTGTGTTTCTGCTCTCGCTATCTCCCTCTCTGTCAAATAAATAAATAAAATCTTAAAAAAAACCCTCATCCTATTTTCCTTAATGCACTCCTTTTAAAATAGAGCCTCATATGCTATCTTATTGAATATAAGCTTTAGTAATAACAATTAAAATACAGAACAGAGCATTACCTAAAAATTAAAACCTTCGATAAGGAGTTCTGTTTTATTAAATAATATCACTTTTCAATTAATTTTTTTTTCACTCTGTAAATGGGTTAACTTGGAATTCTGCTAATTTCTCTATTTCTTTTGTGTTTTTTCTAGAAATATTATGTAAACTAGTCCTGTGAATTAGATAAAACTCTTATAGTCACCAATGTTAAAAATGGTAGGCTTCAAAAAGTCAGGAAAACAGATAGTAAGGTCTGTATGAATGGGATGAATGACTCATGGCTCATAAGTGTCCTTCATTGTAAGGAGAGGTCACATGTCCATTGTAAGAAAACAAAAGCTGATGAAAACTTGAAAAAAATGTATTTCTATACTTTCTTTTAAAGATTTTTGTCAGGGGTGGGGAGGGGCAGAGGGAGAGGGAGAATCTTAAGCAGGCTCCATGCCCAATGTGGAGCTCCATGCAGGGCTTTATCTCACAACACTGAGATCATGACCTAAGCCGAAATCAAGAGTCAGACGCTTAACCAACTGAGCCACCCAGGTGCCCGTATTTCTATACTTTTAAAACTAAGTGAGAAATTGCACAGAAGACACCTTACTCTAATCATAAAACACTCAAGAAATTGAAGAGCGTTCTGTCATTATAATAATGGGACTCTCTGAAGGCTGACCCCCTTCAGCAAGCATAAAATACTCAATTTTGTAATTTTGTTAAAACCAGTTAAATAAAACAACCATCTATTTTGTGTGGAATTATATGTCTAAAAGTTGTCATGCTGTTGCTAGACAATAAATGTCAATTTTTAAGGTGTCACTTACTAAAGAGCTACATACTTGTTAAAATCAATAGCTTTTCAGCCACCCTTTCCTGGGTTCCTTCTCCTGGTATTAGAAATAATATCAATTTCCACTATCACAGGAAATTAATCAAACCCAGTTCTCTCTCTATGGCTATGAGATGAATGTAAAGATTGTCTACACTGCTTCCTCCTCCACAAATACATTGGGGGAAAATAATTTTGCGTCGTTTTTTGACACATTTTTTTTCCTACTTTCCTTCCAGTCTGCCTTATGGACTGTAAGTCTGGAAAACTAAAAATTACATTCCCCTGGCAGTGAGTGTTCAGGGTGGGGGTGGGGAGTGATTCATATGTTGTTTCTCAGATGTCCTCATGATCCTTAAATTAGAAATTGAGTCAAATAAGGAGAAAGAGAAGGTGGAAGACATCGATTCAGACACCATGGAGGGAGCATGGTTTTGTAGTCACCTTTACCTGAGGTGGTGGTATTGGCAGCAAGGGATGTGTGATTCTGGGGCTGGAAGTACACTTACGAATCGCTTGGTCCTTCTCTTGCTGTTCATGTGTACTATCATCTAGATTAAAAATGCAATTATTATTATTATTACTATTATTATTATCACCTGAAGTGTCGAGTGGTTTCTATTATCTGCAAGTTACTGTTACTGAAACTTCTGCTTGTAACAGTAACAGAAGTAACTTCTGTTATTGCTACTATTTAATCATATTTCAGCATTTCTTAGATCATGTTACTTGGAAGTGGGAAGAGGGAGGATTGAGCCAGAGAAAAGTTAAAGTATCAAACAGCCAGTTATGTTTTCAAAAATATAATTATTTTGAAAAACAATCAAATGTTAATGAAAGAACATTTGATCTTAAATTACTTTGGTCTTCCTGCCCCTTCCCCTTTTTAAGCCATGTGTTCTGTGTACTTTAGGTATAAAAGTCAGGGCTGGTTTTCTCCTAATTTTCTTAGATCAAACAGGAATCACATTGCTTGATTTTTTTCCTTCTATTTTTAATGTAAAAATTTTGGGTTACATATGAAAAGATTTACAAGTAAATTGAATGGCATCTTCTTAGCAAGACAGAAAAAAAAAACAGATTGAATACTTCTCATGTTGATTGAAAAGTAAATTCTTAATCTGATTGCTTGCATCCATACTAGAATAAGGTTAGTGGCCTATTTTAAATTTTGAAATATTGGTGAAGTGGAAATAATCAGAAATGAATTTTCCATAGTCAGGTTGTGATTTCAGTTTATGCCTAAAAAAGTGAATGAAAGAAAACTCTTTCAAATAAAAAAAAATAGTGGCAAACAATAAATCATAAGTGTAATGTGTCTGCAATTGCATTTAATGAACAAAAATATAATCTTTTTTTTTTTTTTTTGAGAAAGAGAGAGAGAGAGAGAGATTTCGAGCAGGGGAGGGGCAGATGGAGAGGGGGAGAGAGAATCCTAAGCAGGCTCCATGCCCAGTGCAGAACCTGACTGGGTTGGGTGCTCGATCTCATGACCCTGAGATCATGACCTGAACCGAAATCATCGGATGCTTAACTGACTGAGCCACCCAGGTGCCCCTAAAAATATAATCTTTAATTTTATATTTTAAGTTGTATTGTTAATGCAAAGACTAGGTCTGAGTGGTACAAGCAGTATTTTAATTAATAAGATCACTGAAAAAAAATCTAAGATTTCTTAGAATCTTTTTAAGAAAAGGCAATATTTTTAAATAAATTATTATAAAAAGATTAGACATGTCATATCAATTGTTTTATTTATATTTTTCTTAAAATACCATTTCATTCCTCTTCCTTTCTTTCCCTTATTATTGGTCAATACTTAATTTTGTGGTATTTCAACCTACTTATAAGGTATCAAATTAGCTTGCCATCATCATGGATACTCAGCAAATATATGCGACTTCTAAGTCAGAGATAAGAGTTATAGAAGGCAGCATGGCTGTCATATTTGTGTCAATTTCCTTTGTCTCCCACATCTCATTTGAACAATGCCTGCGACGGACTCAGGTGGATGTTGTACATGAGGTCTCTGCATCATAACTGAGGGGCACCAAGCATAGGGAACCCTACCTTTTATATAATGAGCTATGAACAATATCTGATCATCCTCAATTTTTCATCAGGTTCTTCATGTTCCACCACCCCTGAGATGATATCCAATCACTGTTTTCTGCCTTCAACAAGAATCCTGTTAGGTCACATTAGCCAGAAATCCCCTCCTGCCACCCGCCTTAGGCCTGATGTTTCCTCTTAGTAAGTTTCCATCCACTGATGCCCACATGCTCCTTGGCTATAAATTCCCACGTTGTGGGCGCCTGGGTGGCTCAGTTGGTTAAGCGACTGCCTTCGGCTCAGGTCATGATCCTGGAGTCCCGGGATCGAGTCCCGCATGGGGCTACCTGCTCAGCAGGGAGTCTGCTTCTCCCTCTCCCGCTCCCCCCTCTTGTGCTCTTTCTCTCTCTCACTCTCTCTCTCAAATAAATAAATAAAATCTTTAAAAAAATAAAAAATAAAAAATAAAAAAAATAAATTCCCACGTTGTTCAGAATTGAATCTCTCTTTCCCACTGTAAGACCCCATTGCAGTGGTCCCTACACAAATCACAATGGCCTCCTTGGACGAAGTCTCCCATACTATGCTCTAGCAGTGTCACTGAATATTTTTTTCTTTATTGTCTGTAACAGTGGTTCTCAAAACGCAGTCTACAGATCAATGATAGCATCACCTGGGACTTTGTTAGAAATGCCGATTCTCAGACCTACTACGTCAGAGGGTCAGTTCTAAACAATGTGAGTGGTCAGCATTCTGTGTTTTCAAATGTCTTCAGGTGATTCTGAGAGGTAAAATTTGAGAATCCCTGGGTTGCAACTGCTTTAAAGCAATCTAGAAAGGAAAGAAACCCTGACTTAAAACTCATGGTGTACAAATAAGAGATTTGTTTATGAAATCACTTATTTTTAACACACACACATATATATGTATATATATGCAGAATCACTGCAAAACATATGCTATTTATGAAATTGTGGAGGAGAGCTATAACCATGGTCCTGGCTAAATAAGGATTTAACCATCTAATGAGAGAGACAGAAATGAAGACAAGTGATACATGAAAGTAAATGAAGGGGAAGAAAGAAGGGAATTTTGCCAAGTGTGTCATGAATGTAGAAGTAGTTACTCTCAAGATTTCAAAATACAATAATATTACAACTCTGATGAATGTTAGTTTTGGTTTTCATTTTGGCAGTCAACACACTAGGAGAAGAATGGCAGTGAAAATTCCTGGCCATGATGCTTCATCCCAGCAGCCTGTTGACTAAACAAAGTCCTATCACAGTTGCCAAGAGAACAGACCAGAAGGAGGAGGAGTTCTGAACTCCTTTCTTATAATCTCCAGTGGTGGTGGTAGCTTGCTTTGCATACAGATATCTGTCCTTACCCCTTTTGTGATTACACTCCTGTGTAATCCTTCATGTGATGGCATTATTGGAAGTGATGAGGAAGTGGGAATGAAACAATGAGAGGAAACAGGAAGGGGGGAGTTTCAAAAAATCAGATTCCAAAACTAGAGAAAACCCAAAAAATATCTTTTTAACTTATAGACAGTGTTCACTTTATGGGTATACAATCTGCATAGTCACACACAATTCTGTGCCCAAGAAGGGGACACTCTTGGATTAATGCACTGTTGGTACATTCTTGAATTTCTTAATAACTTTTGAACAAGGGGCTCCATGTTTCATTTTGCATTGGGCTCATGATTTTGTAGGGAATCTGCTTTGTAACCAGCTGACAATGCTGATGCAGAATGATGTTACTCATGGACTAAAAAGTTCCTGTCATAGATGAATGTTTGAACGGTAATCAATGTTGATATTTAACAGATAAACACATCGATAAATCTGTCATTAGTAAGCAAGGACAATAAAGTGTATTTGACTCGTGTTAAGCTGGGCTTGACTCTGTAACATTTGATCTCTCGTGTCAAAGCATCGGCATAAGGCCTCAACGAAATCAGTAGGTAAAATTTCATTCATTCATGTATTCAGTTATTTATTCACCAGCTACTGATTGAGTTGCTACAAAGTGCATAATTTTGGTTAGCACTGGGGATGTGATGGTAATCAATAACTCAAATAGCTCTTAACCACATAAAGCTCACTCTCTAGCAGGATAAAAAATAATTATTTCATCTCACAAATTATTATATTATTATTCACTGTGGTAAGTGCTCGAAGGTGCTTGATTCTACTGCAGCTTATAAAGGTCTTGACCTAACAGGGCGGTGAGGGGCGAGGCGCAAGTAGGATGAGGGGCTGATAAGTGGGTCACAGAAATTTCCTAGATGAAGTGAGGCTTGAGATGAAATTAAGAACATGATGGAATGTCCTTTATTCCAGTGACTTTGAGATGAAATCATTTCCTGTTTTGTCTGTTTGTACTTAAATCATGCCCTCCTAACACCTAATTGGACAAGCAGTACTATTACTGCAGATATCTGTAACTCCTGCCACAATAGATTCCTAATTTATCAGACATGTTATGCATATATGTATCTCTTTTGTTGCCCTAAGAACATCATCTTGCTTATGTTATCTGTCACTGGAATAGAGCAAAACATACTTCAGCTACTACAATGTTCCAAAAGTCACATCTGTCTAGCCCCTGAGAAAGTACTTTAATCTTTGTCAACTTGTCAGCCACATTTCAGCACCAAAAAAAGCCAAACAATAATATCTATTGATCCGTTTGTTAATTCTTTGCTATTAGACCATATTTTAGGGAAATCATGGGGAAAAACATCTGTTTTGGAAGAGTTCACTTATATAGTAAACTATGACATTATTTAACTCATATGTAAAGATTTATTTTATTTTTTTATACCATGGTCTCTGCATCAAAGTACCCCTTGGCTGAGAAGTCACAAGGTTTAACAATTACTTAGATTTCTTTTAATATTTAGATTTTTTTTAAAACACAATCTCATTCAGCCTTTGGTTAAACCAAGAGCCAAAATAAATTCACTTTGCTTAGAGGAGTCTTATTTTTAGATAAAGATTTACATATCATAAATTTCATCATTTTGATTGATACAGTAACTATTCAATTACATACAAGATCTCACGGTTAAGTATAGTATAATGCTTAACATTTTGCATTTCTTATCCTAACTCATTTAATGCAAATGGATTAAAAGTCTTTGTAAAAAAATACACAATCAAACACTAATTTTAGGTGATTTGTTAAAATTATTACCAGTTCAATTACTGCGTAGTTTAAAATACTAAATTTGGGGCACCTAGGTGGCTCAGTAGCTTAAGCTTCTAACTCTTGATTTCAGCTCAGGTCATGATCTCAGGGTTGTGAAATTGAGCCCTGCTTGGGCTCTGCATTGAGTGTGGAGCCTGCTTAGGATTCTCTCTTTCCCTCTCTCTCTGCCCCTCCATCCCTGCTTGCACTCATTATAAATAAGTAAATAAATAAATAAATGAAATATTAAATTTAAATTTAAGAAAAAATGCAAATCAAGAATAAGAATGATAACTTCTCAAATTCCTGAGTTCATTTCTGTGAATACTGTTCCAGGAATGGAATTTTTTTTTTTTAAGATTTTATTTATTTATTTGACAGAGATAGACACAGCGAGAGAGGGAACACAAACAGGAGGAGTGGGAGAGGGGGAAGCAGGCTTCCTGCCGAGCAGGGAGCCTGATGCGGGCTCGATCCCAGGACCCCGGGATCATGACCCGAGCCAAAGGCAGTCGCTCAACGATTAACCTACCCAGGTGCCCTCAGGAGTGGAAAATTTTTAAGTGTATTCTTTATCAACTTTATTTTTATTATTTGCCATCATTCTAGTACAGTAAAATGGTCTTCCTCCAAAGTAAAAAGAAAATGACCAATATTTAAGAAAAACAAGAGAACATCATTTAACAATATAACAAGTGCTAAACATAGAATTCCAAACAGTAAGGGGCGTATAGGTGGCTCAGTCCGTTAGGCGAATGACTCTTGATTTCAGCTTGGGTCATGATCTCGGGATCAATAGATTGAGCCCCATGTGGAGCCCTGCATCAGGTTCCTCACCAGGCGTGGAGTCTGCTTAAGATTCCTTCCCTCTCCCTCTGCCTACACCCCCTACCTTAGCTCATGCACACACGCTCTCTCTAAAAGAAAAAAAAAAAAAAAAAAAAAAAGAATTCCAAACTGTAGGAAACACTTAAGATACAATACTCCCTCAATACTTTCAATGTTACCTCATATCAAATAATATAACCCTCAAACTTTTAAATGTGTTTGTCTAGACATGGCAATCATCAAAATATGTTTTAACCTTATTAGTAATTTTTTTAAAATTTATTAAAAAGAATTTCTTTTTTAAAAAAAATTCAGTGATTCATCACTTACATATAACACCCAGTGCTCATCAAAACAAGTGCTCTCCTTAATATCCATCACCCATCTAGCCCATCTCCCATGCACCTCCCTCCAGCAACCTTTAATCTGTTCTCTATAGTTAAGAGTCTCTCATGGTTTGCTACCCTCTCTCTCTCGAAAAGGATTCCTTTTTCAGTCTTAATCCTGAGCTGCCTTTCTCTCTCACTCATGTCTCCCTCTGTAAGTCATCTAGTCCTATTTGACTTTTTTGATTAAGTTCATGCTCACTCCAATATTAATCAGTCTAGATGTTTTCAGTTTCTTGTATCTTGCACTGGGGTTGGGAAAGGGCAGTAGCAAGGAGAGAAGGCCTCAACTGGAGAAGATATGCAGGCACTTTGAAGTGGGAAAGTACTGAGTTTGAATCAGAGCCCCAGGATAGGGAAGCCTCCAAACTCAGCCTCATCACTGGAGGCTTGTGGACCTGGCTTGGGATAGGTGGTGTCATCACAACAGTGGGCAGTTTCCCCACCAAAAAACCAGGATGGAGGGTAAAGTTGACTGTGCTAAAATATGACTTCATGATTCACTATCCTACTAAAGTTCTACATACATTCTTTTTTTTTTTTAAGATTTTATTTATTTATTTATTTGAGAGAGAGAGAGAGTGAGAGAGCACAAGAGGGGGGAGCGGGAGAGGGAGGAGCAGACTCCCCGCTGAGCAGGGAGCCCGATGCGGGACTGGATCCAAGGACTCCAGGATCATGACCTGAGCCGAAGGCAGTCGCTTAACCAACTGAGCTACCCAGGCGCCCCTCTACATACATTCTTAAGTGTCTCTGTCTTTGTCTCTCTGATCAGTATAATCTGTCATTTAATTAATTTTTGTATTTTCTTCTTAAAAAGAAATTATACACAAATAGAAGCCACTGAAATATTTATGAAATTGGTAAGCACATACAGATCAGAAAATGGAAATCTGCAGTGTATTAGCGGTATTGACACAACCGTGTGAACTGTATGTAATAGGTGAATGTATTTAAATTTAGCATAATATACAGTCACACACAAGAGCTTATGTGATGTTATCAAGGGAAGTACATTGCAGATATTGATTATTAGAACTTTGAAAATCCTTATGATGATATTATGATCTTTTAGCCTTTGTTTTGTCCTTGTTAGTTTATAGTCCATTGTGCAGGTGACATGGCATGTGCCCATTTTTAAAGTCAATAAACATGAATATGTAGATTTTTGTTTGCATACAAACAAAAATATAATGTTGTTTATAGGCGATCCTTCAAAAATAAAGTATAATGAAAAATTAAATGATAACAATCAGATTATATTTCTGACCATAGCCGAAGGGAATTAAATTCAGATGATAATTATTTCAATGAGAAAATGAAAAGACTTTTCATTAGAAGATGCTGATGTGCAATACTCAGTATCAAATGTTTGGACTTCATTTGTTTTCTCCAGCAACCCTCCCTACCACATACACTTTGCAATCTTTGGGAGGTAATCTAGCTTAACAGTCAATGTGCTATTGTGTGCTTTGTATTTCTTTTCTTTTTTTTTTTAAGATTTTATTTATTTATTTGACAGAGAGAGAGAACACAAGTAGGCAGAGTGGCAGGCAGAGAGAGAGGGAGAAGCAGGCTCCCCGCCGAGCAGGGAGCCCGATGTGGAACTCCATCCCAGGACCCTGGGATCATGACCTGAGCCGAAGGCAGATGCTTGAACAACTGAGCCACCCAGGCGCTCCACGTGCTTTGTATTTCTTAAAGAATAAAAGTGTCATCTGGTTATAAACTTTCAATATAGGATTTGTTCATTTTTATTTACTTAACTTACAGTTCCTTGGATGGGTTTGGGGGATGTGTTAGTTTGCAAACAGATTGCTATAATAAAAACATATGACATATATTATTTCATTACACCATTTCATTACATATTCTTATATTTAAATGAAGTCACAAATTTCTTGGGCAATATTTCTTTTCTTTCTTTTTCGTTAGAGAGAGGGAGGGGCAGAGGGAGACAGAGAGAGGGAAACTTAGGAAGGCTCCATGCCCAGCACAGAGCCTGACACGGGGCTCAATCTCACAACCCTGAAATCATGACCTGAGCTAAAATCAAGAGTCTACCTCTTAACCAACTGAGCCACCCAGGTAGCCCTTTAGCAATATTTCTTAATTTCAATATTAAGTCTACTATTCCTGGTCATAAATATTTATTTTAGTTATTAAATACACCTGACTTATTTATTCACTTAACAACTATTTCTTTAATGCCTCCCATATCCCAGGGACTGTTCTAGGCCTTGGAGATACATCGATAAAGAAAATATACGAAGTCTTTGTTCTCAAGAAGCTTGTGTTCAGCTAAGAGGAGACAAGCAGTAAGCAAATGAACAAGCATATAATAACCACAGATGGTGCTAAGTGCTATATGTAAAAATAAAGCAGGGTAAGGAGGTGTATGTTGTAGGTAGAAGAATGGCCCCCAAAGATGTCCACACCCCAATCCTTGAAACTTGTGAATATATTGTCTTACATAATAAGAGGGGCTTTGCAAATGTATTTCGGTTAAGGATTTTGAGATGAAGAGTTCATCCTGCACTATTCTGGCAGACTCAATATAATCATATGAGTCTTTAAAAGCAGAGAACATTTTTCAGTTTAAAAACACATATGGAAACAGAAGAAGAGAACCAGTGGGATGGCAGCCTGAGAAGGACCTGGCCCAGTTACTGACCCTGAGGATGAATGAGCCAAGGATGAGGTCAGACTCTAAAAGCTAGAAGATATAAAGGA
The DNA here is from genome assembly GCF_011800145.1 of Mirounga leonina. Lineage (NCBI taxonomy): Eukaryota > Metazoa > Chordata > Mammalia > Carnivora > Phocidae > Mirounga > Mirounga leonina. The sequence continues at coordinate 19,096,861 of NW_023270865.1, forward strand.
ATGGATTCCATTTGTGATTTTTAAACATTTCTTACATTTCCACACCTCCCATATGTTGAATTTATGTCTTTTACCCTGTCTTCAGCATCATATGTGACTAGTATTGTTTTCATTGACTGAAAAACTTCAGAATAATAGTTGAGAAAAGGCCATTTTCATGCTCGATGCCACACTTCTGTGTTGCTCGCCCAGAAGTTCCTATCTTCATCATCTTCTTCTTACCTGTCTTCCTAACCAGCCTGCAAACTATACATTTTTCACTTTCATTTCTAGTTAATGACTTTTTAAATAAAACTAATTTGATAACCTAAATAAGAATATTTTGAAGGTACATGCATATTCATTGAGATTAGATTTCGGGATTCTAAAATTCTGCTCTTTAATTTTCTAAGCAATGGTAATTGGTTCTCAGGTGATGTTAAGTGGGAATGAGGACATTTGGCCTATTAAGTGACAGGTTTCTAACATTAAAAACGACTATTATTGTTTTCATTAATTAAAAAATGACAGCATTGTATTTTAGAGGAACACTGTATTAGGAATGAGGAGGCCTAGATGTGCACACTTAAAATTAAATTAAAAAGTGAATGAATCAGAATAAAGTCAAAGATAATTTGTATTTAATTAAAACATTTACAATAACTGCCGTCTTGTTGAAAAGTAGATCTCAATAATAAACGCTCTCAAAACTCTTATGAAGTATATAAATTTAAATTTAATTTATTATAAATTAAAAATTTGTACATAATATTTAGTTCAATGTAACTTAAATGTGTATATCTCATATTACAGCCAAGTAGTACTTTTAAACCTTTACTGATCTGCATAAACCCCCATTAAAACACCTATTGAGAAAATAAGTTTAATGCAAGTAATGAAATTATTTTGATCATGTGTTTTATAAATTATCATCAAATATCTGAAATATTATCACAAGTTCAGAAATTCTTAAAGAAAAAAATAATGTTCTTTCTTGCGTGGGCATGTGAGCTTTCTGCATGTTAATTTGTGTTCCTACAAGATTTACTGTGCTGATATTGACCTTTGGTGCTGTTGTATAGGCATGCACATCTGGGTGAACGATTGTAAGTACGTAGTGTGAAGAGCACCACATAGATAGAAAAAAATGTCATGTTAAATAGTAAATAGTTGGTAATAAATATTAGGACCAACTGAGCCATGACCTAGTCATTGAATTAATAATATGATAATAAAATATGCTAATTTGTGTCTAAATATAAAAAATACCATTTAAAGCTAAAATAATGCTTCTTTCTGTTTCACAATAAAATGTGTACATTCTACAAAATGCAGGATTTTGAAAATAATAGTATTAAATTATTATTCTGTTAATTTATTGAAATCATCTAAAATTACTGATGCAGAATAGCTTCTGTTAACCTCATTGTTTTTATTTTTTTATTTTTTTTCCCAAAGATTTTATTTATTTATTTGACAGAGAGAGACACAGCGAGAGAGGGAACACAAGCAGGGGGAGTGGGAGAGGGAGAAGCAGGTTTCCCGCCGAGCAGGGAGCCCGATGTGGGGCTCGATCCCAGGACTCTGGGATCATGACCTGAGCCGAAGGCAGCTGCTTAACGACTGAGCCACCCAGGCGCCCCTAACCTCATTGTTTTTCAAAAATTCATGTGAGATGTGGTCAATAGTCATGCAAGGGAAACCACAATTTTATCCATGTCAAAATCATCATTAATCAACAGGGTTATTTTCTTTCCTGCACATAAAATTTAGTGATGTCAAAATAAAAATGTTCAATTTTGCTTTCCAAACATTTAATTAATGATTGTTCTGTATAGGTCTTATTTTTTCTCACTAAACTAAATCATAAAGTTACTGATTTTAACGTATTCCATTCATTTGCTACAAGACATTTTAGTTATAAGTTAAATAACTTATAACCTGGGTGGCTCAGTTGATTAAGCCTCTGCTTTCGGCTTGGCTCATGATCTCAGGGTCCTGGGATCGAGCCCCAGGGCTCCCTACTCATTGGAAAGTCTGCTTCTCCCTCTCCCGCTGCCCATCCCCCTAGCTTGTGCACTCTCTCCCTCTCAAATAAATAAATAAATCTTTAAAAAATAAGGTAAATAACCAGTTTTTATGTCTTAGTATTTAGCTATCACTTTAACGAAAATTTTCTGATGTCCTATAGCAAACATTTCAGAAAGGGCGAATTGTGATATTTAACAGTGTTCTCTGATTGCTGCATGCTCTAACCTTTAGTCTGTGACTACATTATGTGACCTCTTTTATACCATGTTGATTGTTAACTAACTCACTAAATCATAAAATCTTAGGTCTGGTTGGAACCTTGGGAGTAAGCCTTCCAAAATCACTGTTTGAAAGTTCAATAAAATGAGTCAGAAAATTATTAATCCTTGCTCAGTATTAACATGCTGATTTTTAGCAAAATTGGGACCTGTCAAACAAATGAATACTTAAGCATTTATTTATTCGTGTGCATGCTGTCACAGAATTAGAAGCACAGTGAATCACATGTCCTTTGGGGACTAAGGCACTTGTTAACGTGGAGCTGTATGTTTGAAGTAGGAGGATTAAATCTTCAAGAACAGGCATTTGTGCGAATAATGCACCTTTATGTAGAGTCCTTTGGGTGGTACTGCTCATCAACCTCCTTTTGTAGACTTTGCAGTTTTATCCTTTTTTTTCTTTTAATGAAAGACTGATGATCTATTTGCATATTTCCATTTACACTGTCTTACCCCACTCCCCAAATTTAAGAAAATAAATATTCACATTTTCAGGATCACTCTCCAAGGTTAGGGTACCAACCTATGGCTGATTGATGGAATTAATGGGACAGTGGAAAACAAACCAATGACCTCAGCTGTTTTGTTTTGATTTACCGTGACCTCACCAATTGAAAAACCAGTTTTTATGTCCCATGTAGAATTACTGCGGCTCTGTAGGCTGTAACTTATTTGACAAAGGTTAAGGCACATGGGTCAATGTAGACTAGAAAGAAGCTTTCATCATGATAATTTTCTCTGAAATAGAATTTAAAATATTATTACTTTTGGTCCAGGGTATGTTTCAATTCCCCAAAGAAATTTTCATCTCCTTATCTGCAAAAAGTACAGTAGAGCACAGAATAATAAGTCCATAAAGAAGCCAAAATAATATCAAGTTTTAGCTTATGGTATTTTTTTCAAAAACCAAATACACAAAAATCAACAAAAGCAAATGAAGAATTTAGAAGGCCAATGGTCTTTATTTTTCAAGTATAAACTGGAAAGCAGCTGAGGACTTTTGATTTCAGTTCCTTCATTTTCATGCCTTCCCTGAGAAACTTCATCTAAATCTAGCTTTTACAAGTTTCTAATCTGTGGTACTGAATGAAGGTAGGAGCTATAATGAAGACCTGTGGGAGATTATTAGCTCAGGCTTTATAGGCTTGGGGATGTTTGTTTTTGTTTGTTTGTTTGTTTTGCCCATGTTCAGTTTTTAAAACCCACACAGACTTAAGAACTAAGGAGATTTATGTAAAACTATTGTTCACTACCATATTCTTAACAGGAAATCATATACAAGCATAGAGTTATTTCTAGTTGCTTGTGTGCTCAATATCATTATCATCATAAAAGTACTACTCATTGCTCTGAAGGGTTAATATTAATAAAATTTTTAAATAATTTGTTTTCAATAAAATTTTAACAAAGGCAATTTGGAAAATGCTCCATATGTATGCCCTCAGGAAAAAGTTCTTCTAAGATAATGTCTTCCAAATATTGTTTCAATTATAGAACATTACATGGAAAAACTGTACTATAAATTGATCACCATCTGACAACATCTTACATTTTTTCTCCCATTTACATTTTCACTATTGGTCTATTATAAATGTAAAGCTGCCAAACAATCATTCCTGACTCAATGACACTTTTAGGGGACTGAAGAGAATACATAAAATAGCACAGTGTGTATAAAATATTATGTAATATAAAGCTATGGTTTGCTGCTTTAAAATATATGGGTTTTGTATTTGTGGCTACAGAAACAAAACAATACAACTATTCGAAATTTTTAAAAATGCAGTCAACTTGTTTTTAAAATGTTAAATAATATTTTTGGTAGGTTTTGGAAAAACTCCGCTGATTTTTAGTCCTGAGTTAAGCAAATTTCAGTTTAAGGTAGATACTGACCAGGTCTATCCAGAGAAATAGGCATGGTTTCATTTAGAAACTTGTAGTCTAAGTGAAGCATTTGTATGTGTCTTTGGTGCTTCACTGATAATGTCTAAACTGAGATATATTTGTTTGGGAGGTAATATACCAGTCTCAGTATATTTGTAGAGCTAAGTGTGTTAGGCAGAGCCCTGAACGTTATTTTTTCTTGTCTCTTTTTTTTTTCTTTCATCTTGGGGTCACTGACAGTGACACAACAGTGGTGATTAGAATTTGTGTTGTCAATGGGAGAAGAGACAAAATATTTCATTGTATTACTTCACATTAGAGAATGTGCAGTAGTTCTTGCCATAGCATCATGGTTCTGTCACTCAGTAGCTGAGTGGCATTGTGCAAATGACTTAAATGCTCTCTACCTCCATTTCCTCATCTATAAAATGGAGGGGGAAAAAATGTCTCTATCTCCTTCTGTATTACTCTCAGTATTGTTAATACTTTAAAAATACAGCTGCTGCTACGGAAAACAGCATGCAGGTTCCTCAGAAAAACTAAGAGTTGAACTACCATATGACCCAACAATTGCACTTGAGGGTATATACCCCAAAGAATTGAAATCAGGATATCAAAGTGGTGTTAGCAGCCTTACAGCACTATTCACAAGAACCAAGGTGTGGAAACATTCTAAATGTCCATTGACAGAGGAGTGGGTTAAAAAATGTGGTGTGTACATACAATGGGATATTATTCCATCTTAAAAAAGGAGGAAATTCTGCAATATGAGACAACATAGATGAAGCTGGAGGACATTATGGTAAGTGAAATAATCCAGTCATGGAAAGATGATTACTTATGTGAGGTTCCTTAAGGAGTCAAATTCATAGAATCACATGTGGAATGGTGGTTGCCAGGGCTAGGGAAGGGGGAAACGGGAAGTTTCTAATCAACAGGCATAAAGTTTCACTTAGGCAAGATGAACAAGCTCTGGAGATCTGGTGTACAACATGATACCTATAATTAACAATACCGTTTTGTGCCCTGAAAAATTTATGAAGAGGGTTGATTTCATGTTGTGTTCTTACCACAGTAATATACAACTTAAAAAAATTACAACAGCCTGAAAATATATTTGAAATCATTAGAAGTTTTATGGGAATAAGGTAGGTAATCTCCCTTATAAATGCAAAACAGTGTTGCTTTCATAATGAGCTTTGCCAAATCTGGTCTAGTCTTCCTGAAAATCAACTGCTTCAATGGTATATAGTAAAAACTTTCTAACATTTTGGCTTACTTTAAAATATCTTTGTGTTCTGGGACGCCTGGGTGGCTCAGTCGTTAAGCGTCTGCCTTCGGCTCAGGTCATGATCCCAGGGTTGTGGGATCGAGTCCCGTATCGGGCTCCTTGCTCAGTGAGGAGCCTGCTTCTCCCTCTCCCTCTGCTGCTCCCCCTGCTTGTGTTCTCTCTCTGACAAATAAAAATCTTTAATATATATATATATATATGTGTGTGTGTGTGTGTGTGTGTGTGTGTGTTCATTTCAAAAAGTCTGGAAAATAAAAGCTAGTATATTGTTTTCCTTGAAAACACACACATACATATTTGTATTTTTGATTTTAAAAATTACTATATGAATATTAGTTATCAGTAAATCAAACATAGCTTTAATCATAGAAAATGAATTATAATTAGTATTTAAAAAAGATTTTAAATTCACTTCATTTTATGAAGGATATTAGAATTACTCCACGTATTGTGTTGCATTTAAGTAAATCAAATATTTAAAGAATATATAATCATAAAACTTCATTTCTTAGAGTTCTCAGGGGAAAAGCCCTTAAATAGCCATTTTTAAATTATTTGGGTTAAAAAATAGTATATGCCTATATATTTTCTTGAAAAATAATTTTTATGTATTTACTTATGTATTCAGGATATGTTTACATATCAATATGGCCAAATGTAATATCTTTTTAATAGTAATGCAGCTTTTTTTTTCCAGGGAGGGAGCTAATTTTGTTGGATGATTATCACTGTAAAGTGGTTCAGAGAGCCTTCCAATCTAGTGTTTCAACTAAAGCCTAGGACTGAGGAAGTTAAGCATGAGCTAAGCTGCTCCATATGGGGAAAAAAAAAATGTAGGCAAGGACCCCAATTTCAATCTCTTTAGGGGAAGCCTCCCAAGACAGCTGGTTTGAAGTAGATGCTGAATGGGAGTTTACACGATGCTCTCTTGTGTCATAAGAGAACTCCATTGCTAGTATATCCAATAATACATTCACTCAAATTAACATTTTTTCAGTAACGCCTTGTAGAATGGGTTTCATCTAGAAAAATGCTAAGAGGTACTCTCCAGTGTTAGCTTAAAGCAGAAACAGAGGTTTTTCAGTGAGGATGGTGGCCATATCTGGCTCTCAGCGTGTGTGTGCAGTATGTGTATGAGTATTTCTTATGCAGTTCAAAATCAGAGTGCATTTATAAAACCTGTAATAATTTATCAACAGTTCCATTCTTTTACATATAGGTATCAAAACTAAAATAAGCCTATAGTCCACAGAAATATTTCTCAAATTACTTTCTCTCTCTTCCATGAATTGCCATTCTCCTCTGTAGCGACTCCTCTGTGCCCTCATTACTCTCTCAATATACCTCTACCCAAAAATATCTTCCTTATCCTTTAACTAAGTGTATTGCTAGTGCATTTTCCCTTTTTAAAATGTAAAGTGTATATATCTTCTCACATTAACTAGGGCCATTCCAGGTTAAAAAAAAAATTACTCACGTATCTGTCTTCGTGGTTAGCAGTTTTAGACACCCATGTGCCCATAGAAAGACTCAAATAAGAGTCTTTATTTTCCTTTGATGACCTCAGCAGCTTAGAAGTCTCTGAGAGACTAATGGAGTAGGAAAACAAGAGTTTCTTCAATACCACATATCCTGGCCATTTTAGCATTCAGCTTCCTGTTTGTACTTTTTGGAGCTCTTTTCTACAAAAGGCTCATTAACTCTTGGGAAGCACGGTGAAGTGGTTAAAAACATAGACCTTGCATGCAAAATTCCAGAGTGCAAATATTGGCTTTGCTGTCAACTAGCTGTGAAATGCTAAGAAAATCGTTTATCCTTCCTACGACTCATTTTCCTCATCTGCAAAATGGGGAACACAATAGGCCTACCTCATAGCTTTGTTTTAAGAATTAAAAGAGGTAATTTACACTTCAGAATAAGGTAATTAATGGAAGTAGAAGGGAAATATGTAAATCTGTTATTATCATATACAAAATGAAAATTGCCAGTATTTTTTTTTAAAGATTTTATTTATTTATTTATTTGACAGAGAGATAGAGAGAGAACACAAGTAGGCAGAGGGAGAGGGAGAAGTAGGCTCCCCGCAGAGCGGGGAGCCCGATGCGGGACTCGATCCCAGGACCCTGGGATCATGACCTGAGCCGAAGGCAGCCGCTTAACCGACTGAGCCACCCAGGCACCCGAAAATTGCCAGTATTACAAAACCAAAGATTAAAACTCAGCACAGGTATAATAACATTTAAATAATTATAACATTTGTTTTCTTCTATTAATGATGTCATCAACATTTTTGATTTTCTTTCTTTTCCAAATGTAACTTTAGTAATCTACTGTCCAGTGAATAATAGCAACAGCAAAGTGGCCCTTTTTTACAGAGTCCCCCACCTATGTTAGAGCCTAATGTGGCACTCTTCAAATATGTTACCTGATAAAAATCATGTTTATCATCATCATCATCATCATCATCATCATCATCATCCTCAGGAAAACCCACTAAGCTGTTTCTCAGCTTACAGAGAAGAAAAAATGGGAAAAAAAATTAAGGAGACAATTTAAAAGGTCCAGTCGATTTTTCATATTCAGTACACCTTTTCCTTTAAAAAGAAGATAAACTTACTATATTTAACAACTTCAGGTTATAACTTGTTCTAACATTTTCAATTGTCCTTTAACTGTTTTTCAGCAATTAAAACTGCATTAATCAAAACCATCTACCTAAAGTTTTATTCTGGATCTTTGCAAATCTGTTTGATTAGAATTGCACAGAATTAAAGATGCAGTAATCCAAAAAATATAATTTCATTATCCCATTATAATAAGCACAGACATCACAATTAAAAAGCTGCTTTATCTCTCCATAATTGTCAAGATATGGCTTACAAATTTTTCCAGATTTGTTTTCACCTAAAAATAGATCAATAAGATGGCTGCAGTGAACAGAGAGCTATGGTAAAATATAGAAGAATATTATAACAACATAACTAAATTAATTGAGTGTCTTAGATTTCTCATCTAAATCATAGGCTAACCATAATATGGTGTTTGTGCAAATTATTTCACACTTCTTTTTAAAGATTTTTATTTTTATTTATTTGACAGAGAGAGAGACAGCAAGAGAGAGAACACAAGCAGGGGGAGTGGGAGAGGGAGAAGCAGGCTCCCTGCTAAGCAGGGAGCCCGATGCAGGGCTCAATCCCAGGACCCTGGGATCATGACCTGAGCCGAAGGCAGACGCTTAACGACTGAGCCACCCAGGCGCCCCTATTTCACACTTTTCAGATGCTGAGCGAGTCAGCATCTAGGGATAAATTTGTCATATATAAGCTTATATATTATGGTAAACTAAATAAAGTACCACTTCATTTTTTTTTCTGATTTCAATCTAATTATTATAGTTGTTAGAGATTTCACAACTTAACATGAGGTTTGCATAATAATTAATATTTGGGGGAAAAAAAAAGAGGCCTAGTTTTCTTACCCTTCCCCCAAGGAAAACTTTCTAAATTTTCCAATGCTAAATCTGTTTACTAAGACAGGCATTTCATCCAGATAGTTGAGGCAAAGCACAAAACTGATAAGCCTGGTCTCATTTCAAATCAAATTTAAAGTTTTAGAAATTCTGTTTCTCACCATCCTACTCATTTCACATTGGAAATTTTCAGCCACAGTGGTGTATCCAATTTGATATCTTCTGCATGTTTTAAAATAGCTATGCAATCTTTATTGTTGATATCAGGGATATGTCATTTAGGACTATTATCAAAAAGTGTTATATTTTGCTTGTTGAAAGTGTTGCAATAGCAAAAGCGCACAGATCTAATTAGCTTTTGGACATTACACTGGGTCATATAAGATAATATTATCACTCAATCAGCAAAGATTATTGAAAACAAAGTATATCTGAAACATTAATATATGATTCTAGAAAAAGAATAACATAGACCACATTACAATTCATAGAACACTCTCAAGTACAATTTTCAGAGGGGGGAAAATGAGGCCAGAAAATTTAAGAAGTGTGTCAAAGTCACACAGCCAAGTGTTAGGTCAGAGCTACAAGTTACATCTATTTGAATATAGATCTTAAGTTCTTTCAATTCCACTATGAACCATTTTAACTTTGTACTTATCTGGAAAAATTTTGCTTTCAAGTTGAAGAGTCATGAGTAATGTATATGACTCAAGAAGTGAGAAAGCCAAGTCAGTATGAAATGTAGTGCTAAATCATGTTTTAAATATCAGTGAGTGTTAACGGTTGTGGAAGAATTCTTCATTCGGAAGATAGAAATTGAATTAGATCTTAAAGAAACAAACAATTTGAAGAGGACACATGATTAGATAAGGCCCAACACTACTTATTTTGTATAGGGCAAATTAAATGGCGTCTGATGATTTGAATACATCCTCCAAGTGCAGTTGTAGAGAATCCCATTTCTATTAAGATGTATATGTATATGTATGTGTATATGAATACATGTACAAGTTTATGTGTATGTATAGTTTGCATAGAAAATTAAATAAATTTAAAATGAATTTCCAATTTTATGGACAAACCAAAATTAAGGAGTTATTATCATTATTATTATTATCCTCATCTAAATATTTGCTAGCATCGTAGATAAAATGTCAATAGGAGGTTCTGGTTCAGTAATAACAACACAGCTCAGTATCAGCTGGTATCAGACAAATCTCACAGAGAGGACAAAATATAAAATTAACTAAATGAATAAACAAATAAAACTTAACTATTTCAGGAAAGGAAATAGAAAATCACTAAAAGGAAAGCACAAGGAAAGAAAATCAGATAGAAATTTGAGTAAATGCCAACTTTAAAATAAAAAAAAAAAGTATACCAAGTGAAATTCTTACAATACTTTAATGTGAGTGACATCCTTAGTCTCCAGGGTATAAACTGAGTAGAACTCAAGTAGAAAGATGCAATCTTATTAATTTAAGGTGTCAGAAGAGTTCTGGCTGCCAGACTGACTGGAAATTGAGGAAGGAAGCCCTGTATAGAAGGAAGCCACCCAAAAGGGGCAATTCTACAATTTGCATACAAGTCCCTTTAAGTTCTTGAATGGATCCTGACTTGCTCATGGTAAAGGGAGAGTTTGAGAAGCCTGCCAGAAAATAACTATTGGAAAGCTAAAACTGCCGAGCCATAGAAGAAACAAAGTATGAAGTGTGAACCTCAAAACATTAGCAGAGACATAGAAAATATTTCAGATGTATCATTTAAGACTTAGAATCACCGCACCTTAAAATTAACACTATATTGCAGGACTAAAGAAGATGTCCTTGAAAAAAAGAAAGTATGACATCAAGCTTCAATAAATTTAAGCTGACAGCCAGTAATTAGATTTTGTACTAGAAAAAGATGATAAACATATTTTCAAGGATGATAACAAATTCAGTCTCTCCACACCGTCGTATACACTATCCAGTTTATAGTGAGAAGTAACTAGACATGAAATAACAGGAAATGCGACCAAAGATCAAGAGAAAAAGCAGTCCATATAAATAGAAGTTGAGTTAACATGGGTGTTAAAATGAACAGACAAGAACTTTAAAACATGTGGTAGGCAGAATCCTAAAGTGGCTTACCAAGATTTTCTGTCCTAATTCCTGGGACTATAAATTATGAGCTATCATAACCATGATCAAATCATGTAACAGGGGAAAAGACATAAAGCAGATAAAATTAAGGTTACTACTTGTGGTGATCAATCTTGCTTGACAACTTGGAGAATATGTTTGGATGAGATTAACATTTAAATCAGTAAACAGTCTTCTATCTTCTTGATTTGGATTACAAAAAATTTTGAAACATTAGTACTGGTTTTAAAGATGGAGGGGCCAAATGCAAAACCTGAAGTGGCTTCTAGGATGTGAGTTATTTAAAAGCTGAAAGTAGCCTTAGGCCATGAGCTAGAAAGACAGTGGTTACTTTGGTCCTACAACTACAGATAAATTTATCTGCCAAAGACAGGAATGAACTTGGAAATGGATTCTTTCCCAGAGCCAGGAAACAAGAGCCCAGGCCATCTGATACCTTGATTTCAGACTTGTGGGAGCCTATGCATCTGGCAGACACTAATAGAGGGTACCAGGAATAATGACCTTAAAAAATGTGAGATGATGAATGGCTATTATTTTAAGCAGCTAATATGAAGTAATAAAAAAAATAGAAAGCAGGTATTATACATTCTTTTTTTTTTTATTTTATTTTTAAATAATCTCTACACCCAGTTTGAGGCTTGAATTTACAAGCCTGAGATTTAAGGTGCCTGGGTAGCTCAGTTGGTTAAGCAACTGCCTTCGGCTCAGGTCATGATCCCAGAATCCTGGGATCGAGTCCCACATCGGGCTCCCGGCTCAGCGGGGAGCCTGCTTCTCCCTCTGGACCTCTCCCCTCTCATGCTGTTTCTCTCTCTCTCTCTTTCTCTCTCTCTCTCAAATAAATAAATAAATAAATAAATAAATAAATAAATAAAATCTTA